>NC_090655.1:161129519-161294519 GCF_040937935.1 Hyperolius riggenbachi | reverse complement strand
GAAGAAAGAAATAGGAAGCTCACCCAGAAAAGGACAGAGAAGGACTAACATGCCTGATGTTCCTCCACTCCCACATCCAGACACTGCTGTCCAACCTATCCCTCTCAAGACCCCGAATTTTCCCAACCTCACCCAGTATATCATGCACCACCACCTGGACAGGGAGGATTTTCTGCCTAATCGAAACCTGACACCGTGCATTCCACGTGAAATAGCGGGCCACTAAACTAACTAGGAAAAGTGTGTCCAAAGAAAAGTCTCCCCTATTCTTAAATGCTCCATACACCCACTCAGCATAACTCAACTGATGGAGGAAAGGAACACCGAGGGCCCTCCCAACCTTTTTATTGACCTCTATGTTAAAGGGACACCCCAGCAGGAAATGATCCATGGTCTCCTCGACACCACCACACTCCTCTCGAGGACAACCACGGTCATCCACATTGCGATACTTTAGGTTCCCTCTAACATAGAGCCTTCCCTGGAAGCAGAACCAGGCCAGATCCCTCAATTTGTTTGGAACCCTAGGAGAATCAATAAGCCTTAACCCCTCCCTCAAAATTGGGCCTGGGCAGTCCTTCAGAGCCAGTGGTGCCGGAAAGACAGCGACCAGAACCCTGTCCATCAGGACCTGCCTGGGAACAGACCTCATGTCCACAGCCGACAGACACCACTGCCTCAGCATCCTCAAGCACGGCGCAACAAAGGCCGGGAGCTGTCCATGACGTACCCTCAGACTTTTCACTGGACCGCCATTCATCCACTCTTGCAGAAAAGGCTCAAACCACTTCCTGAAAGAACCTACCCACCCAGGCGGATCCTCTGCCAGCATGTTACCAAAATTGTACTTTAAGTACAGCAGAGAAAAAAAAACCACTGGATTGACCATACCTAGGCCACCCTTCCGCCTGGGCAGATACGTTACGTTTCTCTTAACAATGTTCAACCTATTCCCCCACAGAAGTTGGAAGAACAGGCTATAAACCCGTGCATAGAGAGATGTTGGTAAAACACAGACGAAGCTGACATACAACAAGGTTGGAATCAGGTAGGTTTTGATCAGATCCACCCTTTCCCTTAGAGACAATTTCCATCTCTTCCATGTCGCCACTTTGACACTGGCATCATCTAGCTTGCTTACCCAGTTTGCGTGACCATAATCACCAGGACCAAATTGGATGCCAAGAATCTTAACTTTTTCCTGAGGCACTGGGAAAGAGGCCGGGAGGTCGAAACCTTCACCTTCCTTCCCCATCCAAAGTACTTCACTCTTATCCTGATTGACCTTGGAACCAGATGCTTCAGTGTACCGTGATATCTCTGAAACCACCACCTCCACTTCACCAGGGTCAGAGATAACCACTGATACATCGTCCGCATAGGCCACGACCCTAAGAGGCTGCTCCTCAGAGATAACCCCCGGCACACCACACAACGCCCCACCATCTAACCTCCTAATCAGAGGGTCGATAGCAAACACGTATAGCAGTGGACTCAAGGGACATCCCTGTCTCACACCAGAGCTCACCTCAAAGGGTCGCCCAACCCAACCATTCACAAGAGCAAAGCTCTCAGCCCCTTGATACAAAGCTTTAAGCCAATCAATAAACCGCCCCGGCAAGCCATACTTGTCAAGCAACAACCAGAGGTACTTGTGATTTACCCGATCAAAAGCCTTTGCCTGATCCAAAGCCAGCAAATACTTCCCCCAACCCTCAGCTCTGCAGCGTTCCAAGGCCTCCCGAACGGCTAACACTGCCGTGAAAGTGCTTCTACCTTGAACCGAACAGAACTGATGGCGAGAAAGTAACTGTTCCGCCACAGACGACAAGCGCCAGAATAAAATCTTAGCCAACACCTTTCTATCAACATTGAGAAGACTGATGGGGCGCCAGTTCTCAATCATTGACGGATCCTTACCCTTTGACAAAAGAATCACTGCAGAAGACCTCATGGAAGGAGGTAACCATCCTTCAGCAAGGCTATCATTAAAGACCTCTACTAGGTGAGGAACTAGAGAGACCTTAAACACTTTGTAAAACTCCGCTGTCAGCCCATCCGGCCCGGGAGATTTCTTAGTAGCTAACTGATCAATTGCATTAGCCACCTCCTCTGCAGTAATCCTTTCCGTCAAAGTGTCAAAAGAAACATCCCTCTCAGGAAGTGGAATTGAATCCAGAAAAGCTTCCATCTTATCCCTATCCAGTTCCTTCTCACTTAAGAGGTCTGAATAAAAGGACCGAACAACCTCCAGAATCTCTGACCTGGACTTCTTCAGAGACCCTGAAGTATCCTTCAAGCCCAAGACCGTCTTAACTGCTGCAGACTCTTTGCAGTTCTGGAAAGGGTCCGGAGAGTGGTACTTGCCGTAATCCCTCTCCAGAACCAAAGAACTGCGCCGGTCATACTGCAAACTTCTCAAGCGAGATTTCACCTCACAGATCTCCCCTGGATCCGCATCACAAGAGACAAGTACTGAAAGCTTCCTCTGCAATTGTCGATAGGCTTTGTTTTTATCAATCTGTATCCTGTTTGCTAGGCCCCTGAAAAGTCCAGCAGCACGTTTTTTGGTCAGCTCCCACCACTCTGACCTGTTGCTACAGAAGTCCAGAAGAGATACCTGCGCTTCAAGGAAATCTCCAAAGGACTGTCTTACCTCTTCCACTTCCAGGAGACCCGAATTCAACCTCCAGATGCCCTTGCCTCTCCGTGGCATGTCTGAAACATTCAAGACAACAGACAGCATAAGGTGATCAGAAATCTCCACTACCTGCCTCTCAGGAGGCAAGGAAGCAGAGCTCTCCTTCAAAAAAAACCTATCTATCCTACTCTGACAGCTACCTCTTTGAAAGGTGAACCCCGTGTCGTCTGGGAAGTGCTTAATGTGCACATCTACCAGACCAGCATCCCTAACTATGCTATTGAGAAAAATACTATCATAGCCCAGCCGGCCTACGGTGCCTCGCCTGTCCTTAGCCCTAACAATGGTATTAAAATCCCCACCGAGGACAACAGGCTGGGCCGTAAAAAGGAACGGCTTGATCTTTGTAAAGAGGCACTTTCTGTCCCATTTTGTCTGCGGACCATATACGTTAATCAGACGCACATTGTGCCCCTTCAAAAAGACGTCTAAGACCATGCATCTCCCTAGTTCAAGCTCAATGACCCGATGGCAGCTAATCTTACCGGTCTTAAAAAGGATCCCCACTCCTCCATACGGCTCTGCAGCAATCGACCAAAAACTTGGCCCGAACTTCCAGTCTCTTTTGACCAGATGAACGTCCGCAAGAGAACCAAGTCTCGTTTCTTGTAAAAAAATAACATCCGCGTCGCATTGGCTCAAGAAAAACAAAGCTGACTGACGAGCCTCGACCGATTTCAAACTGGCGACATTTAGAGTCGCCAACTTGAGAGGAGGGAGAACCGCCATCTGGGTCATTAAGCTTGACGTTTCCTACTCAACCCACTCCCACTCTCATCCCCACTGGACCCGTAGCGCTTAACCGCTACCCCAGGTGGAACGGCTTCAGAGTCGGACAAGGGGAACTCTTCCACCGAGTCCCCTGTCTGCTCAGATGCTAGAGATACCTCCCCCAAAACACCAAATCTATTGGTGCTAACTATGTTTTCTCTAGACACCATTTTAGGGGTCTGCTTAGTTTTGGGTTCAATACTAATCTGAGCCGGCTCAGACTTCCGGGCTCCCCTCCGAGCTCTCGCCGCGGCTTTTTTAGCTCTTTTAGCCTCTAACCATTCAATGTCATCCTGAGTCATATCTTCCCTTGCTGACTTGGCTTGAGACCCCCCCTGAGACTCTGACTGCACTTTAGCCTGAGATACCCCAGAGACACCCGGTTCATCCACCAATTTTTGCGGCTTTGCCACCAAAGCCTTCTGCGTCTTTTCCACTGAAAAAACATCTTGCGCCGCCTTATGCAAAGACTGTGGCCCACTACCCTCGCTCTCCTTTGCCAACTGCAATGAGGAGGCTACAGGGGACCCAGACACCAAAGTCTGCTCCTCCACCTCTCTTGACAAGGAATTCTGCGCCTGCCCCACAGGGGGCTGTGACCCAGATTGCACTACCCCAGGCTGATCCTCAGGGCCCGATGTTTCACGAACGCCTCCTTCAACCAAGGGTGTCTCTGGAACACTTTGCAATGAGGGCTCCCCCTCTCCCTGTGCCTCTAGAGCACCTACTTCACCTCCCCCAGCCTGCTCCATCTCCTCCTCCTCATCCATAATCCGAACCAATTCCTCCTCCACCTCTCTATCCAAATTGTGCAAGGAAAGTGGGCACCTCACATATGGGTGCCCCAATTTCTTGCACAAATTGCACCTTATTTGTCTGCAGGCCCTTGCAACATGACCAATTCCATCACACAGAGAGCACTTCTGCACCGTGCAGGTAGCACTGAAGTGCCCACTCTCCCCACACCTATGACATTTTTTTACCTGCCCCTGATAGAACACATTAAGTTTGTCTCTTCCAATAAAAGCCACACTCGGAAGATGCTTCACTATGTTACCTTCCTTACCCAGGCGCACCGACACCGTCCACCCTCCCGTCCAGATGCCAGACTCATCTAGAATTTTTTTTGGAGGAGCCAAGACATCCCCGTATGACCTCAGCCATACTGCCAAATCAGACCCTGGGATGGACTCATTCCGGGTCAGGATGGTGACGTTTTTTATCAAAGACTGCCTGCTGACAGGAACCAGCTCCAGCTTCGACCAGAAATCAGACTGCCTCTTGTCCTCATACCTGGCCCAGAAAGAGTCCAATGCCACAGGGTTAGCAAAACTAAGGTCATACTCCCGGTCCTCCCATGAATGTATCAAAGCAAAGATATCTGAAACACCAAAACCAAGGGCCAGAACCTCATCTGCTAGAACTTTTCTCTGAGGAAGTGCCACCGACCCCAGAGCTCTGATCTTTACCACATTCCTCCTCACCCTTTCCCCTGGTATCTTCACCCCCCTCACTGCCTGATCAAACCTCCTAGCTCCCCTAGCTGGGGAATCCTCAACCGTCTGCGCATAGGAGCGGACACCTGGCCGCACAGGGTTACTTTGCGGAGGATTTACCTGGGCAACCACCTGCGCTGACCCTTGCTGGCAACCTAACTCCCCACCACCCTCTTGCACCACCCCCTCTGCGCTAGAAATAGCCGAAACACTCTCCTTTCCCTTTTGCTGCACCCCAGGTTGCATAGAAGGGCCCCCCTCCTCCGCCCCCCCCACCTGACCCATAATAGATGCATCAGTAGTACTCTTATTTTCCACAGGTTTTTCGCTCCCCTGAGATGCCCCCCCAGTCCTGGCAGGCACATCCATCCCACTACCATCAACCACCTCCCCCCTGACATAAACTGCCTTTTCCACCACTCGATCAGTCTTCCTTCTGTACTTTTTTTGAAGGTCATCCTCCAGCAGTTCATCGCCAAATGCAAATTTGCTACCAGATAGCGGAGTCACTAGCTGCTTAAATAAACGGATCATTCCTTTTCTTTGTGCAGGGGTTAAGCTTGTAACATCCTCTTCAGATGAAATCTCCTCCACCTCCTCCACTTCCTCCACTTGTCGCCGATCCTCCTGCGCCGGCGGCAAAGAGTCATCCGAGCCACCATGCGCCCCCGATTTTCCTGTTGCCACACCATCCTCAGATTTCTTTGCACCTGTCTTCACTGCTCCCTGCCGAGCAGCCCCAGCAGACTTACTCGGCTTCCCAGCACTATTACACACTTTTTCCACCGGCAAACTTTCCGAAGCAGGCTTAGCACTAGTGCTCGGAAGGGCTTCATCCACAGCCTCCCTCACAGCACTCTTAGCGTGCCCCGATCTGTCAGCAACACGACCAGATTGTGAACCATCATCCACTTTCACACATGCTTCACTGCTACCTTTCGCATATGCTCCACTGCTTCTAGTACAGGGCTTCAGAAGCTTATCTTGAACCCTTGATGCTGCTTTCAGAACACCGCTGTCCTTGCACACAGGATGCACATCCTCTTCTGATTCCTTATTACTGTCAGAGGATGAGTGACCTCCACCATGCATCTTTTGCATACTTGCAAATCTCTGCTTGTTTTTAAACATTTCCCCAAATGGACCAGCAACTTCAAATAAAGCAGCCATCCTCTTTTGATTCTGCTCAAAATCAAACTTCAAACACTGTAGATCTTGCCTCAACTTCTCTCTGTCAGTGCTCCAGGCCCTATTAATCCTGGTTCTGATTGCTTTCATTTCTTTGGATAAAAAAACATCCAGCTCACTGACCTGGTTGAGTTCCTTTAGTAATCCAAGCATGCGGTTTTGAAAGTCTCCCAAGTCCTCCCCAGATTGGGGTACTGTAGTTCCAACAAGATCATTTGTTTGGCCCGGAGGCCCCATAGCTCCACCACCACTGTCTCCGCTCATGGTGCAGCCTGCTGGGCTTGCAGGCAAAATTTAGCTCCAGGCCTAAAGGCCTTCTCTGGATGTCCAGCAGAGACACAACAGCTCCACCTAGCACGCAGGCTGCTGGCACCAGACTTGCCCTCCAATGGATCCTTGTTCAAGGATTTAAAGTGTACTCATTTCAATTGCAGAAATCGTTCTCAAATCCTGCATTGTTATTTTTCGTCACTACCTCCCTGTGTCAGGAGTGGGTAATTTGCGCGCCTGCTGCCTTCCTTGGATGTGGTAGCCATTTCTCAGGCTCCCTCTCCGGAATCAAACCCTGATTCCCCGTTACCCGTGGTCACCATGGTAGGCACAGAAAGTACCATCGAAAGTTGATAGGGCAGACATCCAAATGCATCGTCGCTGTCACGGGGACATGCGATCAGCCCAAGGTTATCTAGGGTCACCAAAGCGGCCAGGGAGGGGAGGCCGGAGCCCCCCCAGGCCCCGGATTGGTTTTGGTCTGATAAATGCACGCATCCCTGGGGGTCAGCGCTCGTCAGCATGTATTAGCTCTAGAATTACCACAGTTATCCAAGTAATGGATGGAGCGATCAAAGGAACCATAACTGATTTAATGAGCCATTCGCAGTTTCACTGTACCAGCCGTTTGTACTTACACATGCATGGCTTAATCTTTGAGACAAGCATATACTACTGGCAGGATCAACCAGGTAGCCTGCGCGTGGCCTGGCACACCCCCGGGGAGGGGGGAGGACAGGCACACAACGTAGGCTTGGGGCAGCCCACAGAGAGTGGCGGGGTGGGCCGCGAGGGGGCAGGTGTCCGGGCAGGTCCGCGGAAACCTGTCCGACTCACACCGCCTCCATCGGGTCCTCTCGCCACCCTGTGGGCCATCCCCACCCCAGCAGCTGGGGTAGCTTGCCCCTAGGGGCAAGCATCCCTCCAGCTGCAGGGAGCTGCGCTGAGGGGTCCGGGGGTCTGCGTCAGCCTTCCTCGGTGCCATCAGAAAATTGTGCTCTGCCACAGGCCTGCCTCGGCCTAGCCAGCATGGGGGAGGGGAGTGCCCTCTCCCTGCTGTCAACCAAACAGGAAACCACAGCATCTTCAGGCCTCTGTTGATTTCCTACGGGTCTCCGCAAACTCGCCTGTGCCTTTGGCCCCGGTCCCCTGGGACAACCAAGCCTCATGACAGATCTTCAGCCAGAGGGGGATCTGAGCGTACATGGGCAGTGAGGGGAGAGCTCTCCCACCATTAGCAGCCGGGACCCCGTGGCCTACGGCCTGGTGGTCGAATCTCCCCTGCCCTGACGCGGGTCGCCTCATCGATCAGTGGAGGTCCAGGACAGATGCAGGCTTTCACCTTCCTCTGTTGGAGGGGGTTGGCCAGCCCGCCGGGTCCGACCTCCACCCCTAGCCTTGCTGGCTTGTTCTCACCAGAAGAGCACCTCCTGCCAATCTCCCCGAGGGTGGCAGGCTTGGGTCATAGAGAGTCGGAACCCACCCCCCCTTTAGGGGGGATCGGTGCCTCGCTCGGCCGGAGTTGTGGAGCCCCGCCTGGGGTCGAGCGGGCAGATCTGCTCTCATCGGGGCCTCCGCCACGGAGGAGCCCGCCCGCCGCCAAAATCGGTCCGACCGCCCTGCGAGTGCCCGGGTGGTGGCCTCTGCCAGGGAGCCCATCCACGCCCCCGGCCTCTCCTCCGGTCAGCTTGCCCCGCAGCGCCGCGCTGCTATTCTCCCCGAGGGTGGCGGGCTCGGGTCTGCTGCGTTCGGAACCCGGGGGCGCCGCACCCAGCCTGGCCGCCAAAGTCACCCGACCTCATGGAACTCTGGGTCGGCCCGGGCGTTCAAATCCGCTCTCATCGGGACTTCCAGGGGACCTCCGGGGAGCGAGGTCCCGGAGTCGCCCGAAATCAGTGAGGGTTGAGCAGGCTCTTTTGAGACAGCTTGCCCCGCGACCCCACAGGCGGGCCAGGCTGGCCGGAAAAACTTTGCCATTTTTCACATAGCAACCTCTAGGCGGGCCAGGCTGGCCTGAAAAACTTTGACATTTCCCCTTAGCAGGCTTCAGGCAGGACAAGTTAGCCGGAAAAAAATGTGATATTTCCCCTTAGCAGGCTCCAGTGCGGGAAAAAAGTTGACATTTTACCCCCTAGCAGGCTCCAGTTTAGGCACTTTTCTCGCCGGAGGAACGCCTCCTGCTATTCTCCCCGAGGGTGGCGGGCTCGGGTCTGCTGCGTTCGGAACCCGGGGGCGCCGCACCCAGCCTGGCCGCCAAAGTCACCCGACCTCATGGAACTCTGGGTCGGCCCGGGCGTTCAAATCCGCTCTCATCGGGACTTCCAGGGGACCTCCGGGGAGCGAGGTCCCGGAGTCGCCCGAAATCAGTGAGGGTTGAGCAGGCTCTTTTGAGACAGCTTGCCCCGCGACCCCACAGGCGGGCCAGGCTGGCCGGAAAAACTTTGCCATTTTTCACATAGCAACCTCTAGGCGGGCCAGGCTGGCCTGAAAAACTTTGACATTTCCCCTTAGCAGGCTTCAGGCAGGACAAGTTAGCCGGAAAAAAATGTGATATTTCCCCTTAGCAGGCTCCAGTGCGGGAAAAAAGTTGACATTTTACCCCCTAGCAGGCTCCAGTTTAGGCACTTTTCTCGGCGGAGGAACGCCTCCTGACATTCTCCCCGAGGGTGGCGGGCTCGGGTCATGGACGGTCGGAACCCGGGGGCGCCGCACCCAGCCTGGCCGCCAAAGTCACCCGACCTCATGGAACTCTGGGTCGGCCCGGGCGTTCAAATCCGCTCTCATCGGGGCCTCCGCCACGGAGGAGCCCGCCCGCCGCCAAAATCGGTCCGACCGCCCTGCGAGTGCCCGGGTGGTGGCCTCTGCCAGGGAGCCCATCCACGCCCCCGGCCTCTCCTCCGGTCAGCTTGCCCCGCAGCGCCGCGCTGCTATTCTCCCCGAGGGTGGCGGGCTCGGGTCTGCTGCGTTCGGAACCCGGGGGCGCCGCACCCAGCCTGGCCGCCAAAGTCACCCGACCTCATGGAACTCTGGGTCGGCCCGGGCGTTCAAATCCGCTCTCATCGGGACTTCCAGGGGACCTCCGGGGAGCGAGGTCCCGGAGTCGCCCGAAATCAGTGAGGGTTGAGCAGGCTCTTTTGAGACAGCTTGCCCCGCGACCCCACAGGCGGGCCAGGCTGGCCGGAAAAACTTTGCCATTTTTCACATAGCAACCTCTAGGCGGGCCAGGCTGGCCTGAAAAACTTTGACATTTCCCCTTAGCAGGCTTCAGGCAGGACAAGTTAGCCGGAAAAAAATGTGATATTTCCCCTTAGCAGGCTCCAGTGCGGGAAAAAAGTTGACATTTTACCCCCTAGCAGGCTCCAGTTTAGGCACTTTTCTCGGCGGAGGAACGCCTCCTGACATTCTCCCCGAGGGTGGCGGGCTCGGGTCATGGACGGTCGGAACCCGGGGGCGCCGCACCCAGCCTGGCCGCCAAAGTCACCCGACCTCATGGAACTCTGGGTCGGCCCGGGCGTTCAAATCCGCTCTCATCGGGGCCTCCGCCACGGAGGAGCCCGCCCGCCGCCAAAATCGGTCCGACCGCCCTGCGAGTGCCCGGGTGGTGGCCTCTGCCAGGGAGCCCATCCACGCCCCCGGCCTCTCCTCCGGTCAGCTTGCCCCGCAGCGCCGCGCTGCTATTCTCCCCGAGGGTGGCGGGCTCGGGTCTGCTGCGTTCGGAACCCGGGGGCGCCGCACCCAGCCTGGCCGCCAAAGTCACCCGACCTCATGGAACTCTGGGTCGGCCCGGGCGTTCAAATCCGCTCTCATCGGGACTTCCAGGGGACCTCCGGGGAGCGAGGTCCCGGAGTCGCCCGAAATCAGTGAGGGTTGAGCAGGCTCTTTTGAGACAGCTTGCCCCGCGACCCCACAGGCGGGCCAGGCTGGCCGGAAAAACTTTGCCATTTTTCACATAGCAACCTCTAGGCGGGCCAGGCTGGCCTGAAAAACTTTGACATTTCCCCTTAGCAGGCTTCAGGCAGGACAAGTTAGCCGGAAAAAAATGTGATATTTCCCCTTAGCAGGCTCCAGTGCGGGAAAAAAGTTGACATTTTACCCCCTAGCAGGCTCCAGTTTAGGCACTTTTCTCGGCGGAGGAACGCCTCCTGACATTCTCCCCGAGGGTGGCGGGCTCGGGTCATGGACGGTCGGAACCCGGGGGCGCCGCACCCAGCCTGGCCGCCAAAGTCACCCGACCTCATGGAACTCTGGGTCGGCCCGGGCGTTCAAATCCGCTCTCATCGGGGCCTCCGCCACGGAGGAGCCCGCCCGCCGCCAAAATCGGTCCGACCGCCCTGCGAGTGCCCGGGTGGTGGCCTCTGCCAGGGAGCCCATCCACGCCCCCGGCCTCTCCTCCGGTCAGCTTGCCCCGCAGCGCCGCGCTGCTATTCTCCCCGAGGGTGGCGGGCTCGGGTCTGCTGCGTTCGGAACCCGGGGGCGCCGCACCCAGCCTGGCCGCCAAAGTCACCCGACCTCATGGAACTCTGGGTCGGCCCGGGCGTTCAAATCCGCTCTCATCGGGACTTCCAGGGGACCTCCGGGGAGCGAGGTCCCGGAGTCGCCCGAAATCAGTGAGGGTTGAGCAGGCTCTTTTGAGACAGCTTGCCCCGCGACCCCACAGGCGGGCCAGGCTGGCCGGAAAAACTTTGCCATTTTTCACATAGCAACCTCTAGGCGGGCCAGGCTGGCCTGAAAAACTTTGACATTTCCCCTTAGCAGGCTTCAGGCAGGACAAGTTAGCCGGAAAAAAATGTGATATTTCCCCTTAGCAGGCTCCAGTGCGGGAAAAAAGTTGACATTTTACCCCCTAGCAGGCTCCAGTTTAGGCACTTTTCTCGGCGGAGGAACGCCTCCTGACATTCTCCCCGAGGGTGGCGGGCTCGGGTCATGGACGGTCGGAACCCGGGGGCGCCGCACCCAGCCTGGCCGCCAAAGTCACCCGACCTCATGGAACTCTGGGTCGGCCCGGGCGTTCAAATCCGCTCTCATCGGGGCCTCCGCCACGGAGGAGCCCGCCCGCCGCCAAAATCGGTCCGACCGCCCTGCGAGTGCCCGGGTGGTGGCCTCTGCCAGGGAGCCCATCCACGCCCCCGGCCTCTCCTCCGGTCAGCTTGCCCCGCAGCGCCGCGCTGCTATTCTCCCCGAGGGTGGCGGGCTCGGGTCTGCTGCGTTCGGAACCCGGGGGCGCCGCACCCAGCCTGGCCGCCAAAGTCACCCGACCTCATGGAACTCTGGGTCGGCCCGGGCGTTCAAATCCGCTCTCATCGGGACTTCCAGGGGACCTCCGGGGAGCGAGGTCCCGGAGTCGCCCGAAATCAGTGAGGGTTGAGCAGGCTCTTTTGAGACAGCTTGCCCCGCGACCCCACAGGCGGGCCAGGCTGGCCGGAAAAACTTTGCCATTTTTCACATAGCAACCTCTAGGCGGGCCAGGCTGGCCTGAAAAACTTTGACATTTCCCCTTAGCAGGCTTCAGGCAGGACAAGTTAGCCGGAAAAAAATGTGATATTTCCCCTTAGCAGGCTCCAGTGCGGGAAAAAAGTTGACATTTTACCCCCTAGCAGGCTCCAGTTTAGGCACTTTTCTCGGAGGAGGAACGCCTCCTGACATTCTCCCCGAGGGTGGCGGGCTCGGGTCATGGACGGTCGGAACCCGGGGGCGCCGCACCCAGCCTGGCCGCCAAAGTCACCCGACCTCATGGAACTCTGGGTCGGCCCGGGCGTTCAAATCCGCTCTCATCGGGGCCTCCGCCACGGAGGAGCCCGCCCGCCGCCAAAATCGGTCCGACCGCCCTGCGAGTGCCCGGGTGGTGGCCTCTGCCAGGGAGCCCATCCACGCCCCCGGCCTCTCCTCCGGTCAGCTTGCCCCGCAGCGCCGCGCTGCTATTCTCCCCGAGGGTGGCAGGCTCGGGTCTGCTGCGTTCGGAACCCGGGGGCGCCGCACCCAGCCTGGCCGCCAAAGTCACCCGACCTCATGGAACTCTGGGTCGGCCCGGGCGTTCAAATCCGCTCTCATCGGGACTTCCAGGGGACCTCCGGGGAGCGAGGTCCCGGAGTCGCCCGAAATCAGTGAGGGTTGAGCAGGCTCTTTTGAGACAGCTTGCCCCGCGACCCCACAGGCGGGCCAGGCTGGCCGGAAAAACTTTGCCATTTTTCACATAGCAACCTCTAGGCGGGCCAGGCTGGCCTGAAAAACTTTGACATTTCCCCTTAGCAGGCTTCAGGCAGGACAAGTTAGCCGGAAAAAAATGTGATATTTCCCCTTAGCAGGCTCCAGTGCGGGAAAAAAGTTGACATTTTACCCCCTAGCAGGCTCCAGTTTAGGCACTTTTCTCGGCGGAGGAACGCCTCCTGACATTCTCCCCGAGGGTGGCGGGCTCGGGTCATGGACGGTCGGAACCCGGGGGCGCCGCACCCAGCCTGGCCGCCAAAGTCACCCGACCTCATGGAACTCTGGGTCGGCCCGGGCGTTCAAATCCGCTCTCATCGGGGCCTCCGCCACGGAGGAGCCCGCCCGCCGCCAAAATCGGTCCGACCGCCCTGCGAGTGCCCGGGTGGTGGCCTCTGCCAGGGAGCCCATCCACGCCCCCGGCCTCTCCTCCGGTCAGCTTGCCCCGCAGCGCCGCGCTGCTATTCTCCCCGAGGGTGGCGGGCTCGGGTCTGCTGCGTTCGGAACCCGGGGGCGCCGCACCCAGCCTGGCCGCCAAAGTCACCCGACCTCATGGAACTCTGGGTCGGCCCGGGCGTTCAAATCCGCTCTCATCGGGACTTCCAGGGGACCTCCGGGGAGCGAGGTCCCGGAGTCGCCCGAAATCAGTGAGGGTTGAGCAGGCTCTTTTGAGACAGCTTGCCCCGCGACCCCACAGGCGGGCCAGGCTGGCCGGAAAAACTTTGCCATTTTTCACATAGCAACCTCTAGGCGGGCCAGGCTGGCCTGAAAAACTTTGACATTTCCCCTTAGCAGGCTTCAGGCAGGACAAGTTAGCCGGAAAAAAATGTGATATTTCCCCTTAGCAGGCTCCAGTGCGGGAAAAAAGTTGACATTTTACCCCCTAGCAGGCTCCAGTTTAGGCACTTTTCTCGGAGGAGGAACGCCTCCTGACATTCTCCCCGAGGGTGGCGGGCTCGGGTCATGGACGGTCGGAACCCGGGGGCGCCGCACCCAGCCTGGCCGCCAAAGTCACCCGACCTCATGGAACTCTGGGTCGGCCCGGGCGTTCAAATCCGCTCTCATCGGGGCCTCCGCCACGGAGGAGCCCGCCCGCCGCCAAAATCGGTCCGACCGCCCTGCGAGTGCCCGGGTGGTGGCCTCTGCCAGGGAGCCCATCCACGCCCCCGGCCTCTCCTCCGGTCAGCTTGCCCCGCAGCGCCGCGCTGCTATTCTCCCCGAGGGTGGCAGGCTCGGGTCTGCTGCGTTCGGAACCCGGGGGCGCCGCACCCAGCCTGGCCGCCAAAGTCACCCGACCTCATGGAACTCTGGGTCGGCCCGGGCGTTCAAATCCGCTCTCATCGGGACTTCCAGGGGACCTCCGGGGAGCGAGGTCCCGGAGTCGCCCGAAATCAGTGAGGGTTGAGCAGGCTCTTTTGAGACAGCTTGCCCCGCGACCCCACAGGCGGGCCAGGCTGGCCGGAAAAACTTTGCCATTTTTCACATAGCAACCTCTAGGCGGGCCAGGCTGGCCTGAAAAACTTTGACATTTCCCCTTAGCAGGCTTCAGGCAGGACAAGTTAGCCGGAAAAAAATGTGATATTTCCCCTTAGCAGGCTCCAGTGCGGGAAAAAAGTTGACATTTTACCCCCTAGCAGGCTCCAGTTTAGGCACTTTTCTCGGCGGAGGAACGCCTCCTGACATTCTCCCCGAGGGTGGCGGGCTCGGGTCATGGACGGTCGGAACCCGGGGGCGCCGCACCCAGCCTGGCCGCCAAAGTCACCCGACCTCATGGAACTCTGGGTCGGCCCGGGCGTTCAAATCCGCTCTCATCGGGGCCTCCGCCACGGAGGAGCCCGCCCGCCGCCAAAATCGGTCCGACCGCCCTGCGAGTGCCCGGGTGGTGGCCTCTGCCAGGGAGCCCATCCACGCCCCCGGCCTCTCCTCCGGTCAGCTTGCCCCGCAGCGCCGCGCTGCTATTCTCCCCGAGGGTGGCGGGCTCGGGTCTGCTGCGTTCGGAACCCGGGGGCGCCGCACCCAGCCTGGCCGCCAAAGTCACCCGACCTCATGGAACTCTGGGTCGGCCCGGGCGTTCAAATCCGCTCTCATCGGGACTTCCAGGGGACCTCCGGGGAGCGAGGTCCCGGAGTCGCCCGAAATCAGTGAGGGTTGAGCAGGCTCTTTTGAGACAGCTTGCCCCGCGACCCCACAGGCGGGCCAGGCTGGCCGGAAAAACTTTGCCATTTTTCACATAGCAACCTCTAGGCGGGCCAGGCTGGCCTGAAAAACTTTGACATTTCCCCTTAGCAGGCTTCAGGCAGGACAAGTTAGCCGGAAAAAAATGTGATATTTCCCCTTAGCAGGCTCCAGTGCGGGAAAAAAGTTGACATTTTACCCCCTAGCAGGCTCCAGTTTAGGCACTTTTCTCGGCGGAGGAACGCCTCCTGACATTCTCCCCGAGGGTGGCGGGCTCGGGTCATGGACGGTCGGAACCCGGGGGCGCCGCACCCAGCCTGGCCGCCAAAGTCACCCGACCTCATGGAACTCTGGGTCGGCCCGGGCGTTCAAATCCGCTCTCATCGGGGCCTCCGCCACGGAGGAGCCCGCCCGCCGCCAAAATCGGTCCGACCGCCCTGCGAGTGCCCGGGTGGTGGCCTCTGCCAGGGAGCCCATCCACGCCCCCGGCCTCTCCTCCGGTCAGCTTGCCCCGCAGCGCCGCGCTGCTATTCTCCCCGAGGGTGGCGGGCTCGGGTCTGCTGCGTTCGGAACCCGGGGGCGCCGCACCCAGCCTGGCCGCCAAAGTCACCCGACCTCATGGAACTCTGGGTCGGCCCGGGCGTTCAAATCCGCTCTCATCGGGACTTCCAGGGGACCTCCGGGGAGCGAGGTCCCGGAGTCGCCCGAAATCAGTGAGGGTTGAGCAGGCTCTTTTGAGACAGCTTGCCCCGCGACCCCACAGGCGGGCCAGGCTGGCCGGAAAAACTTTGCCATTTTTCACACAGCAACCTCTAGGCGAGCCAGGCTGGCCTGAAAAACTTTGACATTTCCCCTTAGCAGGCTTCAGGCAGGACAAGTTAGCCGGAAAAAAATGTGATATTTCCCCTTAGCAGGCTCCAGTGCGGGAAAAAAGTTGACATTTTACCCCCTAGCAGGCTCCAGTTTAGGCACTTTTCTCGGAGGAGGAACGCCTCCTGACATTCTCCCCGAGGGTGGCGGGCTCGGGTCATGGACGGTCGGAACCCGGGGGCGCCGCACCCAGCCTGGCCGCCAAAGTCACCCGACCTCATGGAACTCTGGGTCGGCCCGGGCGTTCAAATCCGCTCTCATCGGGGCCTCCGCCACGGAGGAGCCCGCCCGCCGCCAAAATCGGTCCGACCGCCCTGCGAGTGCCCGGGTGGTGGCCTCTGCCAGGGAGCCCATCCACGCCCCTGGCCTCTCCTCCGGTCAGCTTGCCCCGCAGCGCCGCGCTGCTATTCTCCCCGAGGGTGGCAGGCTCGGGTCTGCTGCGTTCGGAACCCGGGGGCGCCGCACCCAGCCTGGCCGCCAAAGTCACCCGACCTCATGGAACTCTGGGTCGGCCCGGGCGTTCAAATCCGCTCTCATCGGGACTTCCAGGGGACCTCCGGGGAGCGAGGTCCCGGAGTCGCCCGAAATCAGTGAGGGTTGAGCAGGCTCTTTTGAGACAGCTTGCCCCGCGACCCAACAGGCGGGCCAGGCTGGCCGGAAAAACTTTGCCATTTTTCACATAGCAACCTCTAGGCGGGCCAGGCTGGCCTGAAAAACTTTGACATTTCCCCTTAGCAGGCTTCAGGCAGGACAAGTTAGCCGGAAAAAAATGTGATATTTCCCCTTAGCAGGCTCCAGTGCGGGAAAAAAGTTGACATTTTACCCCCTAGCAGGCTCCAGTTTAGGCACTTTTCTCGGCGGAGGAACGCCTCCTGACATTCTCCCCGAGGGTGGCGGGCTCGGGTCATGGACGGTCGGAACCCGGGGGCGCCGCACCCAGCCTGGCCGCCAAAGTCACCCGACCTCATGGAACTCTGGGTCGGCCCGGGCGTTCAAATCCGCTCTCATCGGGGCCTCCGCCACGGAGGAGCCCGCCCGCCGCCAAAATCGGTCCGACCGCCCTGCGAGTGCCCGGGTGGTGGCCTCTGCCAGGGAGCCCATCCACGCCCCCGGCCTCTCCTCCGGTCAGCTTGCCCCGCAGCGCCGCGCTGCTATTCTCCCCGAGGGTGGCGGGCTCGGGTCTGCTGCGTTCGGAACCCGGGGGCGCCGCACCCAGCCTGGCCGCCAAAGTCACCCGACCTCATGGAACTCTGGGTCGGCCCGGGCGTTCAAATCCGCTCTCATCGGGACTTCCAGGGGACCTCCGGGGAGCGAGGTCCCGGAGTCGCCCGAAATCAGTGAGGGTTGAGCAGGCTCTTTTGAGACAGCTTGCCCCGCGACCCCACAGGCGGGCCAGGCTGGCCGGAAAAACTTTGCCATTTTTCACATAGCAACCTCTAGGCGGGCCAGGCTGGCCTGAAAAACTTTGACATTTCCCCTTAGCAGGCTTCAGGCAGGACAAGTTAGCCGGAAAAAAATGTGATATTTCCCCTTAGCAGGCTCCAGTGCGGGAAAAAAGTTGACATTTTACCCCCTAGCAGGCTCCAGTTTAGGCACTTTTCTCGCCGGAGGAACGCCTCCTGCTATTCTCCCCGAGGGTGGCGGGCTCGGGTCTGCTGCGTTCGGAACCCGGGGGCGCCGCACCCAGCCTGGCCGCCAAAGTCACCCGACCTCATGGAACTCTGGGTCGGCCCGGGCGTTCAAATCCGCTCTCATCGGGACTTCCAGGGGACCTCCGGGGAGCGAGGTCCCGGAGTCGCCCGAAATCAGTGAGGGTTGAGCAGGCTCTTTTGAGACAGCTTGCCCCGCGACCCCACAGGCGGGCCAGGCTGGCCGGAAAAACTTTGCCATTTTTCACATAGCAACCTCTAGGCGGGCCAGGCTGGCCTGAAAAACTTTGACATTTCCCCTTAGCAGGCTTCAGGCAGGACAAGTTAGCCGGAAAAAAATGTGATATTTCCCCTTAGCAGGCTCCAGTGCGGGAAAAAAGTTGACATTTTACCCCCTAGCAGGCTCCAGTTTAGGCACTTTTCTCGGAGGAGGAACGCCTCCTGACATTCTCCCCGAGGGTGGCGGGCTCGGGTCATGGACGGTCGGAACCCGGGGGCGCCGCACCCAGCCTGGCCGCCAAAGTCACCCGACCTCATGGAACTCTGGGTCGGCCCGGGCGTTCAAATCCGCTCTCATCGGGGCCTCCGCCACGGAGGAGCCCGCCCGCCGCCAAAATCGGTCCGACCGCCCTGCGAGTGCCCGGGTGGTGGCCTCTGCCAGGGAGCCCATCCACGCCCCCGGCCTCTCCTCCGGTCAGCTTGCCCCGCAGCGCCGCGCTGCTATTCTCCCCGAGGGTGGCGGGCTCGGGTCTGCTGCGTTCGGAACCCGGGGGCGCCGCACCCAGCCTGGCCGCCAAAGTCACCCGACCTCATGGAACTCTGGGTCGGCCCGGGCGTTCAAATCCGCTCTCATCGGGACTTCCAGGGGACCTCCGGGGAGCGAGGTCCCGGAGTCGCCCGAAATCAGTGAGGGTTGAGCAGGCTCTTTTGAGACAGCTTGCCCCGCGACCCCACAGGCGGGCCAGGCTGGCCGGAAAAACTTTGCCATTTTTCACATAGCAACCTCTAGGCGGGCCAGGCTGGCCTGAAAAACTTTGACATTTCCCCTTAGCAGGCTTCAGGCAGGACAAGTTAGCCGGAAAAAAATGTGATATTTCCCCTTAGCAGGCTCCAGTGCGGGAAAAAAGTTGACATTTTACCCCCTAGCAGGCTCCAGTTTAGGCACTTTTCTCGGCGGAGGAACGCCTCCTGACATTCTCCCCGAGGGTGGCGGGCTCGGGTCATGGACTGTCGGAACCCACCCCCCATTTAGGGGGGATCGGTGCCTAGCTTGTCCGAAGCTGTGGAGCCCTGCCTGGGCGCGGCCGGCCAGATCCGCTCTCATCGGAGCCTCCGGGACGGAGGACCCTCGCTGCCGCCAAACTCGATCCGACTGCCCTGCGAGTGCCCGAGTGGTGGCCTCTGCCAGGGACCTCATCCATGCCCCCGGCCTCTCCTCCGGTCAGCTTGCCCCGCACCTGGAACTCTTCTTCTCTGACTACATCCAATTCTTATGGGAGCATGGCCTCTCTGGCCTCGTGCATTGAACCCCCACCCCACCCCACGCCCCCCCCCCCCTCCTCCTGCCAGCTTGGCCCGCACCTGGAACTTTTCTACCCTGACTACACCCACTTCTTATGGGAGCTGGGCCTCGCTGGACTCGGGCATTGACCACACCCCCCCCCCTCCTGCCAGCTTGGCCCGCACCTGGAACTCTTCTGCCTTGACTAAACCCAGTTCTTATGGGAGCTGGGCCTCGCTGGACTCGGGCATTGACCACACCCCCCTCTCCTCCTGCCAGCTTGGCCCGCACCTGGAACTCTTCTGCCCTGACTACATCCAGTTCTTATGGCAGCTGGGCCTCGCTAGCCGCGGGCATTGTCCCCCGCCTGCGCTACCGCTGCCCGCCAACGGTGGGCGCCGGTCCTCTGTTGAGCCAGCCTGACCCCCCGCGCTGCCGACGCCGGCCACCTGGGGGCGCCGGGGCTCCCGGGTGCCGGGCTGCCCAGCGCTACCACCGCCCGCCACCAGGGGGCGCCGGTCGTCCTGAGAGCTGGCCTGACCCCCCCTGTGCTACCTCCGCATGCCACCGGGGGGCGCCGGGGCTCCCGGATGCCGGGCCACCCTGCGCTACCGCCGCCCACCGCCGGATGGCGCCAGTCCTCCTGAGAGCCCCGGCGCCCCCCGGTGGCAGGCGGCGGTAGCGCGTGGGGCAGGCTAGCTCTCGGGAGGACCGGCGCCCCCTTGTGGAGGGGGGTGGCAGGCGAGCTGGATGACACTATCCGAACTCGAATATTAGGTATCTGATCATCTCTGGTGTCTGGTCCGAGTTTTTGGTCTCTTGCGGGAGAGCCTGGAAGTGGTGTGGCGGTCCTCTTTAGGGCCGACATGGTAACGTGCCGGCGAGTAATTGAGGTAGAGATGGGTAGGTGTCTGGTCTTAAACGTCTGCATGAGGGGGCAGGATCTCAGGCTAATCAACATCTATGCCAGCCCCAGGTGTTTGGGGGAGAGAAAGCGCCTCTTTATGCAGATCATGCCATTCCTTTTTTCAGCCTATCCTGTGATCCTGGGTGGTGATTTTAACACAGTCACTAGGGTCATGGACAGGGCAAGGGCCCAGGTCCGGATAGGTGGAGATAGTAGGTACTTAGTTAGAACGGTTAGTGAGGCTGATCTGGTGGATGTGCACGTTCGTCACTCCGCAGATCTCATGGGGTTCACTTTTTATAAAGGTAATGCCAAGTCTAGGGTAGACAGGTTTTTTGTTTCGGAGAGCCTCATCACTTCAACTCCTAAGTTGTTGGCGGTGGAGTTCTCCGATCACCATATTCTGTCGGTGGGCTTGAATGCTCCAGATGCTCCTCCCAGAGGCCGGGGTATTTGGAGGATGAATTCGACCTTGCTACTGGAAGATGAGGTGAGACAATCCTTTGAGGTGTTTTTTCAGGCACAGGTCTCCATCCTGGACTGCTTTGACAATAGGTCTGAGTGGTGGGAAGAGGTCAAAAAATGCGCTGTTGGATTTTTCAAGGGCCTAGCGTCCCGTAGGAGTCTTGATAGAAATCTGGCTTACCAGCGTCTAAGGGAGAGGTTGACTGTTCTCGTCTCTGAGGGCGGGGATCCGGGGCAGATCTCCGAGGTCAAACTTCGCCTTAAGCAGCAGCAGTACGACCGGCTGGCTTCTTTGGCTCTGGAAAGGGATCATGGTAAATACCGCTTGCCAGATCCTTACCAGAGTTTCAAACAAAGTGCAGCGCTTAAGACGGTCATCGGTCTCAGGGGCGCCTCGTGGTCTCTGGCAAGGTCCAGGTCAGAGATCCTAGACATCGCTAGAGGGTTTTACGCTGACCTGCTTGGGGAGAAGCCACTTGACCAGACGAGGATGGAGGACTTCTTGGTCTCCACACCAGGTCTGGAAGATGTTGACATCTCTGCCACAGACTTGACGACAGAGATCACTGCAGATGAAGTAGTGAGAGCCATTGGTGGCCTTGCGCCCAAAAAGACTCCGGGTCCGGATGGACTGACGGACGAGTTTTACAAGGCTTTCGTGTCCATCTTGGCCCCTCAATTGGCCGGTGCTTTTAATGATTGTCTTGCCGAGGGCCAGTTACCGCCCTCCATGAGGCAATCTGCGGTGATCCTGCTGTCAAAAGGTCGTGATCCTGAGATGATTGAGAATTGACGTCCCATCAGCCTTCTCAACGTGGACAGGAAGATCCTGGTGAAAATTTTGTTCTGGCGGTTGTCCCACGTGACAGATGTGCTTTCTCGCCATCAGCACTGCTCTGTTGTGGGTAGGAGCACGCTCTCAGCACTGTTAGCTGTTCGGGAAGTCCTGGAGCAGTGCAGGGCTGAAGGTTGGGGAAAGTACCTGCTGACGTTGGATCAGTCCAAGACATTTGATCGGGTCAATCATGAGTACCTATGGCGACTACTTACTGTATACGGTTTGCAGGGGAGGTTTGTTGATTGGCTGCGGACTTTATACAGGAAGGCCGAAAGTTTCATGTTGATCAATGGATGGGTCGGTCAGCCTTTTGAGGTGAGCTCGGGGGTCCACCAGGGGTGTCCGTTGAGTTCCTTGCTGTACGTGTTTGCCATCGACCCCTTCGTAAGAAGGCTAGATGGCGGCGTGCTTAGTGGGGTCCCGACTGGCATCTCTGGTAGCTCATCTTTTAAGGTGGTGGCATACGCCGACGACGTTACTGTGGTGGTCTCTGATGCAGAGGAGGCGTTAGTGGTTGCTGAAGAGATTACTCGGTACTCGTTGGCGTCTGGTTCAAAGATCAATCCAGATAAATGTGAGACGTTATGGATGGGTAAGGTTAGAGAGTCCTTCAAACTTCCCAGATCCTTTCCCATGCTTCAATAGGAGATCAAAATTCTCGGCATCAAATTCGGCCCAGGCGATCACGGCCTGCGAAATTGGGAGAGCAAGCTGTCTGATGTCGACAGGAAAGTGGTTCGCTGGAAAGGTTGGAGTTTGACCTTCAGGGAAAGGGTTGACCTGATCAAAACCTATCTGGTGCCAATATTGTTATATGTCAGCTATGTCGCGATTTTGCCAACATCCCTGTACACCAGGGTCAACGGCCTGTTTTTCCTACTGTTATGGGGAAACAGGCTGAACCATGTGCGTAGGAATATTACTTACAAAACCAGGCGGGAGGGTGGCTTAGGTATGGTCAAACCAATTGTATTTTTCTCTCTAATTTTCATCAAATACAATCTTGGTAGCCTGTTGTTAGAGAGCCCGCCTGGCTGGGTAGGTATCTTCCAGACTTGGTGTGAGCCTTTCCTTGGAGACTGAAAGAGCGGTGGCCCAGTGAAAAATGAGAGCGCGTCACGGTTATCTTCCGGCCTATGTCTTGCCTTGCATGAAGAAACTACAGCAGTGGGGATTGATGGTGGAGGACATCAGATCGGTCGACAGGAAAGTCCTGTTGGCTAGGGTGGTGGACTCCTACTTTCTTGACTCACTGGCCTTGAGGGATTGCCCAGGCACAATTTTGGAGGACGGTTTGTGTTTGTTAAATTCACCGCGGATTCCGAATAAATTGTGGGACATCACCTGGCTTACCTTCCAGGGCAAACTCTATGTTGGAGGGAACATGAAGTGTCGGGATGTGGCAGAACGTGGTTGTCCTCGGCAGGGGTGTACTGTTGAGGAGACCATGGACCATTTCCTGATGTCATGCCCCTTCAACGTGGAGGTGTATAAACAGGTGGGGAGGGCCCTCAATATCCCGTTTCTGGCGCATCTTAGTTATGCCGAGTGGGCTTATGGGGCTTTCAATCAGCGCCTGGGTTATGATTTGTGCACATTATACGTAGTTAGTCTAGTGGTTAGGAGACACTTATGGTTGGCACGGTGTGATTTAGCCATTAGGAAGCAATTCTTGCCCGTCCAGGTGGTGGTGAGCAACATTCTGGGTGAGGTGTGGAATATTCGGTTCTTGGAGAGGAAGAAGTTGGGGAGAGGGGCTTGGGTTCTGGCGTGGCAGAACATCAAGCCTCCTTGAGCCGGTGGAAGCCTCTCCCGGGTGTGAGCTTGACTGTCTCTTCTCTTTCTCACAGTAGATTTTGATTTTTATTAGTATTTTTTGAAGTCTGGCCGCAGGCACAAGAGGGGTGTCCCTTTGTGCTTCTTTCTATTTGTTGGTGTGGATTTGTCCTGTTTTGTGGGTTTTGCTTATTTTAGTCTCGTGTTATGTAGTGTCTTTAGTCTAATGTGTTTGTTTATTATTTTCTGAACGGGCGTAAAAGTCCCATGGTATGTATGTGGAGTGTATGGTGTATTGTGGGTGTTGTCTCTCACTTTTTAGGTGGTGGTATATATTTATATATATTTTTTTTTTGTCTTGTTATTTTGGATGTTGTGATGTGGGTGTTAACTCGTGTCTTTGGGTGGTGGTTGATGTTTTTGTTTCCTTTTTTGTCTGGTTGTCTAGTTTGAATGAGAATGTATGATGCCCCTCATCAGCTGTTTTGGGTAAATTGATTGATGTCTGTATGGAACAGCCTGTTCCTGAGTTTTCTTTTTGTGTGGTAATATATAGCACACATTGTTTCCAGTTTATTTTGTAAGATATTTTGTGGCAACAGCATTGTGTAATTTATGACACACTTTTGGGATAAATTGTTCCCTGGTTACTTATGTTATTATTTTGTATTGCATACTTTTATTTTATTTATTATCATTGTATGCTATATGATGACCATCTGACTTATTGGCATACTTTTACCTTATTTATTTATTTGTATGCTGTTTAAGTTTTGTTTAATAAAAAAGTCACACACAGGTAGTCACTGAATGTGCTGCTGCTGCTGGTGGGCTGCTGGCAGTGGGACACACAGTATGAATTAGCAATGCTGTCTAAATAGCAACACAAGTGTCTCACACACACAGGTAGTCACTGCATGTGCTGCTGCTGCTGGTGGGCTGCTGGCAGTGGGACACACAGTATGAATTAGCAATGCTGTCTAAATAGCAACACAAGTGTCTCACACACACAGGTAGTCAATGAATGTGCTGCTGCTGCAGGTGGGCTGCTGGCAGTGGGACACACACAGTATGAATTAGCAATGCTGTCTAAGCAACACACACTATTGTCTGACACACACAGGTAGTCACCGAATGTGCTGCTGCTGCTGCTGCTGGGCTGCTGGCAGTGGGACACACACAGTATGAATTAGCAATGCTGTCTAAGCAACACAAGTGTCAGTTTCAAACACAGGAAAAAAAATGATCACACTGAAAAAACTGTTCTGGGGCACTATTATAGCAATAAGATTCAGCTAGGAGCAAGCTAAGAAGGCAAGAGCCTGAGACGGCTTGTGGGGTGCTGGCTAGCACATCTATGGCGGTGTCTTTGGTGGTAAGCATTGCATATATCTTTCTTTTTCTGATTCTAGCCTTCTGCCAACAGGTGCTGTTTCTCAGCTTCATTATTAGACCATGCATTAGCAGTTTAGCTAGACCAGTGGAGTCTTTACCAGTGCACTGGCTGTATATTAGTAGTTATCACTGTATATACCTCCATTGTACCCATCATGTAATTATTTGTATTGATTTTGTATGTGTTATTTATGACCACTATTGTATGTGTCATTTTGCTATCTAGCCACACCCCTTACTATGTTTTAATTGTTTTTAGAAGGGATATGTTCCTAATAAAATTGTCTATACTACATGGACCTTATTTGTCATGAGTATTAATTTTTTGCTAGATGGATGGATTTTTCTTGTTGTGTGTAGTTTATCTAAATCATCCATGGCATTTTCTGGTATTATTGTTTGGCTCAGTTTTTTTCTTTGGCTACTGACAAATGGAATCTCTTTGGTTTCTTATAGAGCCTATTACGATTGTAAGATGAACTTGGACATATTGGATACACTGGAATCCTGTTGGGAGGATAAACTTAAAACTCTTTTTATAAGCAGGGCCGGATTTGGGGAAAGGCCCCCAAGGCACGTTCCTAGGGCGCCAGAATTTAGCATAGTTAGAGGGGCGGGTGACCAGGAATTGCTCCGCAAAGCCGCAGTTGCGATCGCCCCTTCACTGGCTTCACTTGGCAGAAGTGAGCCTGTGAGCCTCGTAGCAGCGGCCGGCCGCCCTTCCCCTCCCCCTCCCCACCGCTCCCCCTCCCCTCCGAGCAGCTGCGGGAACAGATTCACTCACCTCACTCCAGACTTCCAGCGCCGAAGCTTCCTCTGTCAGCTACTGCTGCGCACCTCTATTTCCTGCAGTCGATCCCCGCCATGTGACTCGCCGGTAATGTGCCAGCGAGTCACATGTGAGGGACGCTAGCAGGAGCGGCGGCTGGCAGAGAAAGCTTCGGCGCTGGAAGTCTGGAGTGAGGTGAGTGAATCTGTTCTGTTCCTGTAGCCGCTAGGGAGGGGAGGGCAACGGGGATGAGGACGAGGACATCCACACCGGCTTCTACTTGGGGGGGTTCGATGGCAGGACAGGGTCTGGTTGCAGGGGGGGGGGGGGGGGGCAGGATCTAACCACTTATACTAAAGTCTGTGTGGAGGAGGGGGCACAGTAGCACAGTATCTGTCTGCCTATACTAAGTGGGGAGGGGGGAGAGGGAGAACACAAAGTTATGCTACCAATAGTAAAGGGGAGAGGCAGGTGGAACAGCATCTAACTACCTATACTAAAGGGGGGGCACAGCATCTGGTTGACTATAATGGGGTGGTAGGGCAGCATTTAGCTACCTATACTAAAGGAGGGGGCGGGGGCAGCATCTGACTACCTATACTAAAGGGGGGAGGGGGCAGCATCTGATTACCTATACTAAAGGAGGGACACAACGTCTGTCTACCTAGTGAGGGTGCACAGCATTTAGCTACCTATACTAAGGTGGGGGGGGGAGCACTGTTTGACTATCTATACTAAATGGGGGGGAGGGGCACATGGGACTTCATCTGGTTACCTATTCTAAAGGGGGGGGGGGGGTGACGGGACGGCATCTGGCTACCTATACTAAAGGGGGGGGGGGGCAATCATGGGGGGACAGCATCTTACTATTTATACTTAAGGGGCTTAGTGACCAGGGACCACATTAGGCTGCCTATACTAAGGGGGGGGGGGGGATGGGGAATAGCATTTGGCTACCTACACTAAAGGGCAGTAAAGGAGGACAGCATCTGACTACCCATACTGGGGGGGGGGGGGGGGAAGCACCTGTCCCACCTATACTAAAGGGGTGGGCATAATCTGGCTACCTATACTGTGGGGTCATGGACATATTCAGTCCCACAGTGCTGCCAGGGACTAGTTTTTCTCATGGCTGCACTCCCATGTACAAGTGCAACTGTAATGGACATGCACGAGTATGGTCCTCACATTCCCATTATTTCAAAGTTACTTGTGCACAGAGGAAACAGTCATGCACAAAAGTGTTTGAGCTACTGGGCATGTGCGGATCATACTCTCACAGACCCAGTACAGTTGTACACTGACGGGAGTGCAGCCACAAGGTAGAAGAGGATCCCTGGCTGCAGTGAGGGGTCTGAATATGTTCAGAGGGTCCCAATGAAGGAACAGTGGACACCAGGAGGACCTTTTTATTAATTATTTTGTGTAGTTTACTTTAAGACTTTTTCCTTGGGGGAAAAAGTGTGTGTAAGTTTGGGGTTGTTGAGATGTTGGGGGGGCGGCAGCTGGTCATAGTGGGCCTTGGGCGGTAAAAGGTACAAATCCGGCCCTGTTTATAAGGGATGGCGTGAGTGGAGTTGGTGATGAACGCTAGACATATTTTTCATGAGCTGAAGGATACACATATCTCCTACAATAAGACGTGGTGGAATGTTAAGTCATTGGAGAACTATGATGCTGAGGGTATTTACCCACGTGGGTTACGTGTACAAATCTTTCCATCGTGGCAATTAAATTCAGATAAGAAAAGGACCTGGGAAGAGGGCTTGGCCAGATGTTCACATATCATAGTGGACATGTTACTGGACTATGCCAGGGAATTATTGGGAAAATTGAAGGCCAGGATCACAGAGTTAAAAACCCAAATTACCCAGACTGGTCCAAAACATAAGATTGAGTCCTTCATGACCGAGCTCAAGAAAGAGCTCAATAGGATTGAGCAAGATATTATTAACACTAAGAAAAAGAAGCTGGATAGAGACAGGATGGACTATAGTCTAAAAAAAGCTTTTCTATGGAGACATTTGGGTAACCCAAAAGGAAAGGGGCTCTGGAGAAAGAATAAGAAAAATCCTAAAAGACACCCCAAAAAGGGACAACATCCCATTGAGGATCCACCTAATAAGGCACCCCCAAAATCACGTGGTGCCAGCATCACCTCCTATGTATCTGACTCCAGTGAGGTAACGGAGTCCGACCTAGAGGGGGCTCAGTATGTGAGATCAGAGGCTTCCTCCAGTCATATGGGAGGACACCGGGGAGACTCTTAAGTCAAGAAACGAAAATATGGACATCATCCTGCAGATGATGAGATATTACAGGTGGTGAATCTTTCACCACAACCTTTATCACCATATGAGATTAAGGTTTTGTCTAGGGGCTTACAAAAGGCCTTACAGTCACTCCGTTCTAGAATGGATATACTCATTAAAGAAGCTGACAAGGGGGGCAATGTAGTGGTTTGGCCAGTAGAAATGTACCTACGTGAAGCAAGACGACAGCTTCATGACTCCAGATATTATCGTATATTACCTTGCAACCCAAGTGAACGATATCAATCTGAGTTCAGGTCCCTTTTGGACACTGCTAGAATGGAGAGTATTATTTCTGACAAAGAATTTAACTTTTTGTGGAAACCAACACCAACCATTGCAACATTTTACATGCTCCCAAAAGTCCACAAGAACACTTTATGCCCCCCAGGCAGACCAATCATCTCGGGGATTGGAAGCATGACAGAGAAAGCTTGCCAGTTCATTGACTCTTTTTTGCAGCCTATGGTTGTATCTCTGGAATCCTATATAAGAGATACTGGGGACCTATTAAACCATCTCAATGGTCTGGAGTTGTCTGAGGATACACTCTTGGTCACGTGTGACATAGAATCATTGTATTCCAATGTTGGTCATGCAGAAAGTATAAGATCTGTTAGATATTTCTTGGACATGGGCAATCTAAATACAGACAAGAAGGGATTTTTGTTGGAGATGATTGCATTCATTCTAACACACAATTTTTTCACCTTTGATTCCAAATACTATCTACAGGTGAGGGGCGTTGCGATGGGGGCCAAGTGTTCCCCCTCCATTGCCAACCTCTACCTTGGATGGTGGGAACGAGAGATTGTCTGGGCAGAGAGATATAGCCGATACCACCCACATATACTAGGGTGGTATAGATTTATCGACAATCTCTTAATACTTTGGCAAGGACCACACAATCTCTGTGTAGAATTTCTTAAGAACTTGAACCAGAATTAGCTTCATTTGTTACTTACTTACCAAATTGCGGACGATCAGGTTGAATTTTTGGATTTAACTATTAAAAAAGGTCCCACTGGTTCCATTTCTACTACAATATATAGGAAACCTACAGCAGTAAATAGTCTGCTACAACATGGATCCCATCACACTACAAGATTAAAAAAGAATATTCCAGTTGGCCAATTTATTAGGGTAAAACGAAATTGCTCCGAGACAGCAGACTTTGAGGATGAATCTGAGAAATTAAAAAGACGCTTCCAGAAAAGAGGGTATCCTAGAAAATGTCTAGAAAGTGCATTGAGGCGAGCAAGAGCTACCGCAAGATCAGAATTTCTATGCCCTAAAAGGAGTAACAAGAGCAAAAAGAGTCAGAGTGGGAAAGTTAGGATCACTACTTCTTTCAATCATCAATGGAATGACTTGTATAGAGTCATATCCAAACATTAGGGCATTTTGTTAAATGATAAAGAGTTGAAACCTTTTCTGACTGATCATCCTAGCGTTACAGCTAAAAGAGCACCCACACTGAAAAATATATTATGTAGTAGCCATTTCCAGAGGCCTTGTAGAAAGAGTAAAATTACAGGGAGTTATCCATGTGGGAGTTGTTCTATTTGTCCCAATATGAAATCAACAAAATATATAACCAGCAGGCGTAATGGAAAGACATTTGTTATCAATGACTACATTAACTGTAAGACCACTGCTGTAGTTTACTTACTGCAATGCCCTTATGGTTGGCAATATGTCGGCCAGACAAAAAATGCACTTAAACTGAGGCTACAGAAGCATGTATCGGTAGCCAAATTGGCTGGGCGCGATAAATTACTTGGGAAATCTTTGACCACGTTAGTAACACATGCACTCAATAGCCATGGAGGATCCCTAAGGGGTTTGCTTTTCTTGGGATTACAACATATTCAATCAAATATACGTGGAGGTGATATAGTGAACAAACTACTTCGTGCTGAGATGAGATGGATTTATAGACTTCAAACTCGTAGCCCTTTGGGACTGAACGATGAGTTCAGTTTCTCCTGTTATCTTCCCCAGTAGGCGTTCAAAAATGGCTGACTTCTACCACGTCTTGATGTTTGAGAGATTGCTTTTTTCATTTTTTTAATTATTTGTTTTGTAACGTATATATATATATATATATATATATATATATATATATATATATATATATATATTTTTATTTTTTTTTTAGAATTACATGCTGTTTTGCACGACTTGCCCTTACGTTTGACCAGATATGTAAGTATGCTATTCAGACTCGCACCACGGTTTTGGTTGATGCATTCACTTTGGTGTTGAACACATTTTGCACGTAGCACTTTAATTCTCTTATTAATCATATTTTACACTTGGGGTATGCACTTGGCACTGTGGATAATTATGGATTTTGTCTTCATATAATTTATATATATGCTGTTGAGTGAGTAGCAGCATTATATCTCACATTAAGAACTCCTTTTTGGTGTGTCTAGACAGTATGGGAGCAGTCTAGTAGTAATTTGAGTTTGCACATGCCGTTAGTGAGTAGCGGCATGATGCATAAATAGTGTATTTATGATTTTGTGATTATCATTAACTAATTATTTAATTTTCACAACTTTTTTTAGACAGCACTCCACATGCATTTGAGGATTTGATCTATGGACACTGTGTGGAAATCTATTACAGCACATGAGAGAACATCCCCATATGTACACCGTCACTTTAAATTTTGATCAAATTTGTATAATATGCACATAGGCACCTTACTATTTGTATTTTTGTATGTTGTATTTTTGTATGTTCTTCACGCTTGATCAATTGTGGTGTGATGCTGACTAGCATGTTTGTAATATTTGATTTGTTTATTTATTTATTCATTTATCATTGTATGCACCTTTAAATATAATTGCTGTTGAATGTGGGGGGTCGCTAATTAATTCAGCATGTAATGATGTTATTTACACTTAGTATACAGCGTTTTTATCTTCATACTGTTTCTCCTTCTTATTCCTCCCTTTCCTCCCTTTTAAAATAGTTCGTTCTTTCTTCTTCTTATACTTAATATACGCTCATATATTAGCTTGATGTAGTCCGTAGTCTGGGCAAGCGAAACTCCGCCCACTGCCTGAGTGATCATTGTATAATATGTCACCGCGCGAGTGCGTCATGTGGAATGCACAGCGGGATGACGTCATGGGGCGTGGCCACGCCTATCAGGAAGTAAGCGCGGCGGCATACAGCGTTATTATACGCTGTATTAGGACCATAAAAGGGGCTCCCCGTACCCGAACTTTTTATCTCCAAGGAAGCAGAGGGGGTCTGCGATACATGTGGGGAAAAAAAAGAGAGAAAAAAAAAAAACGGCTTGAGGGGTGCTGACTAGCACATCTATGGTGGTGTCTTTGGTGGTAAGCATTGCATATATCTTTCTTTTTCTGATTCTAGCCTTCTGCCAACAGGTGCTGTTTCTCAGCTTCATTATTAGACCATGCATTAGCAGTTTAGCTAGACCAGTGGAGTCTTTACCAGTGCACTGGCTGTATATTAGTAGTTATCACTGTATATACCTCCATTGTACCCATCATGTAATTATTTGTATTGATTTTGTATGTGTTATTCATGACCACTATTGTATGTGTCATTTTGCTATCTAGCCACACCCCTTACTATGTTTTAATTGTTTTTAGAAGGGATATGCCCCTAATAAAATTGTCTATACTGCATGGACCTTATTTTTCATGAGTATTAATTTATTGCTAGATGGATGGCTTTCTCTTGTTGTGTGTGGCAAGAGCCTGACTAATCTGTCCCTAGGAGAACAAGTCTGCAGCAGCTGTCCCTAGTCTGTCTCTAGCAGGCACAGCACACGAGTTAGGCTAATGGCCGCTGGAGCCTGCCTTATATAAGGGGGGGTGGAGCTCCAGGGCTTAGTATAGCCGGATTGGCTACAATGTGCCTGCTGACTGTGATGCAGAGGGTCAAAGTTTACCCTCATAGAGCATTATGGGGCGAATCGAACTTCCGGGAAAGTTCGCCTTCGCCAGCGAAGGCGAACCATCCGAGGTTCGCCTGGAACCGTTCGCCGGCAAACCGTTCAGCCCACCTCTATTTGGAGGTTCACACAAATCCAAACTTTTCCCGGATGTTCAGATTCGATGTTCGCAGACCCAAAATCTGATGTTTGGGTCATCTCTATTCTTAACATTGGGGATTGTTTTAATTCCAATTTGAGTTCCATTCGTTGTACCATTAATAGTGGTAATAATGGTAATACTATAAACACAAGTATTTAAATACTCATTTAAATACTCATTTAGATTTTAATATATGTTCTTCAGATGCACTTCCTGGCAATGACTTTGGCAATAACATAAGCCCTGATTTAAAATTGTGATTCAGAAGCATCATGGGACACCTAAATTCCCAGCATGTCGTAAGCTTTTCGTTCATCAACTTCAGTTTTGAGCCTTTTTTTCAATCTTCTGTAAAACGGTGCCATTGAAACTTTAATGTATGTTCAGAATTGCCTTTTTACTTATTTATATAGTCCTGATGATGTATAATTGATTTTAAAGACCTTTCTTTGACTGCTTACAGATTATCGTAACTGTGTAGAAGAGATAACCTTTTCTGTTCTGTAAAATGCAGAATTATCAAATTAAAATCGCTTGAGAATATTGTGCATAGCTTAAATCAAAGCTACTGATGGTCTTAGTCAGATTATGTGATAAAGAAACCTAAGCCAGTCATAGACCTTTGATGACATTTAGCTGCATTGGAACAATGTCATTGTCAGATAGGTTATTCCTTGTAAATTTCAGGCATACACGTGAATGCTCAAGTCACTTGGGCATTCATGTTTATCCTTATGGAGACAGTTATTATCATAGTGAGGTGCAGAGGCATCTGCACACAGTTTCATACAGGACGTTGCATTTCCTCTTTAAAGTGGTGAGCTACATACACACACTTGTTTCCACCTATCAGGATCAAGTCCAAGCCTTTTTGCCATGCTGCAGTGTATAGGCATTGTACAGATGCGCCTCATGGCTACAGCTCAGCATCTGTTACCTAGAAGTACCACAGGATAAAAAGGCACCGAGAGAATGATAAAATGAATTAAAAACAATAAAATAAATAAAGTTTGAGGTGGCTTACCTCAATGGAGACAAATTCATATAAAATTAACTTTAATAGCACTGGCAACGCGTTTCAAGGGTCCCTGCCCATTTCTTCAGGCCAAATCAAGTGCCTAAAATGATTAACACAAATCAGGTTGTAAGTAAAACAAAACAATTACAAATACAAGCATATTGCATAAAATTGCAGGAAAATGCATGAAATTGCATAACAATGCATAAAATTGCACGAAATTGCATACAAATATATGCAATGACACACAAATAAAGACATTTATTTTTTTTATTAATTTTTTTGTCATCGCATACATTTTTATGCAATTGTATGCAATTGTAGGCAATGTTATGCAATTTCATGCAATTTTATACAATATGCTTGTATTTTTTATTTCTTTGGGTTACTTGTATGGATGTATCTATTATTAGCGTTCAGAGTTTTTTTTAGCACTTTGTGTTAATCATTTTAAGCACTTGATTTGGCCCAAGGAAGAGGGCAGGGGCCCACAAAACCAGTGCTATTAAAGTTCATTTTATATGAATGTGCCCCTATTGAGGTAAGCCACCTTAAACTTTATTTATTTTATTGTTTTCAATTCATTTTTTTTCATTCTCTTGGCACCTTTTTGTCCTGTTGTGCACTGTATACCCTCCCCCCAACCCTGGCTCAGGGTAGGGGATACCCTTGGATCCCGTTTATGGGCCCCTAGACCCTTTGTCTCAAAAAGTGCGACCATCTCCGGCTAGCCTGGACCCCCGAGTGGAGTTGGGTTTGTTGATCTCTACCTGCTTGCAGTGGTTGGTTGTCCCTTTGCAACCTCCCTTTGTGAGTACCCTCTGTTCATATTTTTTTGTTTCTTCTATCATTTGTGACGTACAGCACCATTTGGGCTCCCTGTGTCTTTGTGTTTTTTCGTTCCAGGGTGACTGTTCACCCTCTACTTTGTTTCCTATGAGTGAAGAGGGGAGTTATGCATAACTGCGGGATTCACTTATCATGCAAGGAAGTTTGCAAGACTGTCATCTGTCTGATCCTGTGATCAGAAGCTCATCTGTTTATGTGGAACTGTAATCTGTGTAGTAACAGTGAAGTAATTTCGGGAAGCGGATTAACAAATAGAGGGGTGCCCACTCCCTGCAAAGTGACTGACATGATAGACACTGGTTAACCCCTAAAGAAGCATCATGTGACACAAAACGCCCAGGTGGAGGAACAATCTGAGTCAGTGCTCGATCGCAAGTGTCCAGCTTGCCAAAAACCCACACGCTGACCTCGCACAACTTTTATGCCCAGCCTGACGGCAACCGCTCATCGGAGCTGCCCGACTTAAATGCTGAGAACCAGTGTTGCTTGCAAATTTTTGCCCAAGTCATTTTCGCATCGAAAATCCCATTTTCGAATTTGCAGAATTTTCGCAAAAATCTTCATAGATATTTGCGTTTTCGACCAGTAGCGAAAATTAAAGGGGACATGTGAAATTTCGAAAATAATTGTTATATTCGACATGTGCTTAGCATGAAAAATCGAAAATTGATAGAAAGTAATGTCTTCTCTTCCCATATTAGGCCTCCCATGATTCTTAGCAGCACAATTGACCCAGGAACCATATAACTACAACCAATCAGAAAACAGACAGCCCCCTGAGTATCATACTAGCTCTGTCTCTGACACACCAGCCTCTGTTGGGAAAAGTTAGTTGATGTGAAAGGTGGAGAGAGAGCTTAGCTAGCTACTGCTCATTTATTTGAAGCCTATTGTGTGTTTGTGGTTTGAAAATCTCCACAAATACAGGCTACAGCCAGTGGCGTAGCTACAAACCTCTGGGCCCCGATGCGGAATCTGGATGTGGGCCCCCCCCCCCCCGGCAACAACAGCCCCCCCTCCCCCGACAACACCCGACGGATGCACACATATCAAAATCCCTATAGCCAGCTATAGGTACCCCCAGTATAGGTAGTCAGGCATAGGTAAGCCAGTATAGTTGCCCCCGGTATAGGTGAGATAGGCAGGCGCCGCCGGTATAAGTTAGATAGATAGGTGCCCCCAGTACAGGTTAGCTAGGTGGGTGCCTCTAATATAGGTAGCCAGAATAGTTGCCCCCAGCGTAGGTTAGATAGGTAGGTGCCCCCAGTATAGGTTAGTTAGGTAGGTGCCTCCAATATAGGTAGCCAGTTTAGTTGCCACCTGTATAGGCTAGCTAGGTGCCCCCAATACAGGTTAGATAAGTAAGTGCCCCCAGTATAGGTTATATAGGTAGGTGCCCCCAGTATAAATTAGATTAGGTCGGTGCCCCCTAGTATAGGTTAGATTAGGTAGCTGCCCCCCAGTATAGGTTAGATTAGGTAGCTGCCCCCCAGGATAGATTAGGTAGCTGCCCCCAGGATAATTAGGTAGGTGCCCCCCAGTATAGGTTAGATGAGGTAGCTGCCCCCCAGGATAGATTAGGTAGCTTCCCCCCAGGATAGATTAGGTAGCTGCCCCCCAGGATAGATTGGGTAGCTGCCCCCCAGGATAGATTAGATACAGGGCCGTTTCTACCCCCGTGCGGGGCGTGCCGCCGCCCGGGGCGCTGTTAGGAGGGGGCGCTATAATGGAGGGGGGAGCCGCGGGGAGGGCAGCCCGACCTCTCCCTCCCTCTCCTCTCCCGGGCGCCCTCCGTGCTCCCCCCTCAGATGCAGAGCGAGCAGCCGGGAAGCGCTGTTTGCAACTCACCTGCCTGGCTCCAAGCGCTGCTCTCTCGCCGCTGGTCTGTCTCTTCTCTCTGCATACATGCTGATACACGCGGCTTCCTGTTTAGCCGGAAGCCGCGTGTATCAGCATGTATGCAGAGAGAAGAGACAGACCAGCGGCGAGAGAGCAGCGCTTGGAGCCAGGCAGGTGAGTTGCAAACAGCGCTTCCCGGCTGCTCGCTCTGCATCTCAGGGGGGAGCACGGAGGGCGCCCGGGAGAGGAGAGGGAGGGAGAGGTCGGGCTGTCCTCCCCGCGGCTCCGGCTCCCCCCTCCACTATAGGGGACAGCTAGCTATCTAACCTATCCTGGGGGCAGCTACCTAATCTAACCTACGCTGGGGGCACCTACCTAATCTAACCTACACTGGGGGGCACCTACCTAATCTAACCTACACTGGGGGGCACCTACCTAATCTAACCTACACTGGGGGGCACCTACCTAATCTAACCTACACTGGGGGGCACCTACCTAATCTAACCTACACTGGGGGGCAGCTACCTATCTAACCTTCACTGGGGGGCACCTACCTAATCTAACCTACACTGGGGGGCACCTACCTAATCTAACCTACACTGGGGGCAGCTACCTATCTAACCTTCACTGGGGGGCACCTACCTAATCTAACCTACACTGGGGGGCAGCTACCTATCTAACCTTCACTGGGGGGCAGCTACCTATCTAAACTCCACTGGGGGGCAGCTACCTATCTAACCTTCACTGGGGGGCAGCTACCTATCTAACCTACACTGGGGGGCAGCTACCTATCTAACCTATACTGGGGGGCACCTACCTAATCTAACCTATACTGGGGGGCAGCTACCTATCTAACCTACACTGGGGGGCAGCTACCTATCTAACCTATACTGGGGGGCACCTACCTAATCTAACCTACACTGGGGGGCAGCTACCTATCTAACCTACACTGGGGGGCAGCTACCTATCTAACCTACACTGGGGGGCAACTACCTATCTAATCTATACTGGGGGGGCACCTACCTAATCTAACCTACGCTGGGGGGGCACCTACCTAATCTAACCTACGCTGGGGGGCAGCTACCTATCTAACCTACCCTGGGAGGCAGCTACCTAATCTAACCTACACTGGGGGGCAGCTACCTATCTAACCTATACTGGGGGCACTTATTTAACCTGTATTGGGGGCACCTACCTAGCTAGCCTATACAGGTGGCCACTATACTGGCTACCTATATTGCAGGCACCTACCTAAATAACCTGTACTGGGGCACCTACCTATCTAACTTATACCGGGGGCGCCTGCCTATCTAACCTATACTGGGGGCAACTATACTGGCTACCTATACTGGAGGCACCTACCTGGCTAACCTATAGCGGGGGCAACTATACTGGCTCACCTATGCCTGGCTACCTATACTGGGGTACCTATTCTTGGCTACCTATACTGGGGGGGACCTATACTAAGTGCAACTAGACCTGGCTAACCTATACTGCGGGCACCCATACCTTGCTCGCGGGGGGGGCGCAATTTTTACACCCTCGCCCTGGGTGCATTTTAGCCTAGAAACTGCACTGATTAGATAGCTGCCCCCCAGGATTAGGTTAGAATAGGTAGGTGCCCCCCAGGATAGATTAGGTAGCTGCCCCCCAGGATTAGGTTAGATTAGGTAGCTGCCCCCCAGGATAGATTAGGTAGCTGCCCCCAGGATAGATTAGGTAGGTGCCTCCCAGTATAGGTTAGATTAGGTAGCTGCCCCCCAGAATAGATTAGGTAGCTGCCCCCAGGATAGATTAGGTAGGTGCCCCCCAGTATAGGTTAGATTAGGTAGCTGCCCCCCAGGATTAGGTTAGATTAGGTAGGTGCCCCCCAGGATAGATTAGGTAGCTGCCCCCAGGATAGATTAGGTAGGTGCCCCCCAGTATAGGTTAGATTAGGTAGCTGCCCCCCAGGATTAGGTTAGATTAGGTAGGTGCCCCCCAGGATTAGGTTAGATTAGGTAGGTGCCCCCCAGGATAGATTAGGTAGGTGCCCCCAGGATAGATTAGGTAGGTGCCCCCCAGTATAGGTTAGATTAGGTAGCTGCCCCCCAGGATTAGGTTAGATTAGGTAGGTGCCCCCCAGGATAGATTAGGTAGCTGCCCCCAGGATAGATTAGGTAGGTGCCCCCCAGTATAGGTTAGATTAGGTAGCTGCCCCCCAGGATTAGGTTAGATTAGGTAGGTGCCCCCCAGGATAGATTAGGTAGCTGCCCCCAGGATAGATTAGGTAGCTGCCCCCCAGGATAGATTAGGTAGCTGCCCCCCAGGATAGATTAGGTAGCTGCCTGTCCCCATAATGGAGGGGGGGCCGCAGCCGCGGGGAGGGCAGCCCGACCTCTCCCTCCCTTCCTCTCCCCGGGGCCCCCCCTCAGATGCAGAGTAAGCGGCTAACGGAAGCGCTATAGGCAGAACTCACCTCCGTCCCTGGTTCCAATCGCCGCTGATCTCCTCTCTGGCTGGCTCTGCATAGATGCTTACACACGCAGCTTCCTGTTTAGCCGGAAGCTGCGTGTGTAAGCATCTATGCAGAGCCAGCCAGAGAGGAGATCAGCGGCGAGTGGAACGCAGGGAGGTGAGTTCTGCCTATAGCGCTTCCGTTAGCCGCTTACTCTGCATCTGAGGGGGGGGCCCGGGGAGAGGAAGGGAGGAAGAGGTCGGGCTGCCCTCCCCGCGGCTGCGGCTCCCTCCTACCAGCGCGAACGGGCGCATGGCCCTGCAAACGGAGATGGGCCCCCCGGGCCCCTCCCCCGCCTCCTCAGGAGCCGGGCCCGGTCGCCAAGGCGACCGCTGCGACCACGGGCCCTACGCCCTTGGCTACAGCAGGCTGGGTTGTAGTTGTATTCTAAAACAAAAGTGACCAAACCTATCTGTTGGTCACTGTGCACCCACCCACCTACGTGCGCGCACGCAGTATCACTGTGCCTGTCCGGTACCTGTCTGTGCACACACAGACAGGTACCGGACAGGCACAGTGATACTGCGTGCGCTCACGTAGGTGGGTGGGTGCACAGTGACCAACAGATAGGTATATGTAGTGGGTATTACAATGTGCACCTGTCACACACACAGGTAGTAGTCACTGAATGTGCTGGGCCTGGCAGTGGCACACACAGTAGGAATTACCAAGGCTGTCTATGCAACACAAGTGTCAGTGGGACACACACACACACACAGGTGCACATTGCAATACCCACTGTATATACCTACCTGTTGTTCACTGTGCACCTACCCATCTATATGAGCGCACGCAGTGTCACTGTGCCTGTCCGGTACCTGTCTGTGTGTGATAGGTGCACATTGTAATACCCATCACTACATAAACCTACTACCTGTTGTTCACTTCAGTGCACCCACCTACCCACGTGAGCGCACGCAGTGTGATATACCACTCCGTGCATACCTGTTACCTGCACATGTGTGACTGCACATTGTATTACTCAAGTCAGTGCATACCTTTCACTTCATCCCCCCCGATATGGACAAAATGGACAAAACAGGTAGAGGCAGAGGTAGAGGCAGACCCAGAGGAAGGCCACCCGGCAGGTCTGTGCGAGGTCGTGGTCATGTGATTCTGTGCGGCCCTAGACCAAAGTACAGTGCTCAGAAGAAGGCACGTCCCATCAACTCGCAAGATTGTCAGGACGTGGTTGACTATTTAACACAGAACACCTCATCTTCCGCAGCCACCAGCACTACTCTAAGTACCACATCCACTACATTTGACAGTTCGCAGGAGTTATTTGGTGGGGAAATCACTGATGCACATCCATTATTGTTACAACCAGATGAAGGCGCTAAGCAAGTTACACCACCTCATATGTTTGAGTTAGACGACACTATGGACGTAACGTGTGCGGAGGGGGATGATGAAGTACCTGCTGTTGATGCAGTTTTGGAGGTGTCTGAGGCAAACAAAGCTTGGCAGGATGATTATGATGATGACGATGATTCAGATCCCGCGTATGTTCCCAATAGAGAAGATGAACAGGGGGACAGTTCAGAGGGGGAGTCAGAGAGGAGTAGGAGGAGACAAGTTCCTGAAAGAAGTAGGGGGAGCTCGTCATCAGAAACAGCTGGTGGCAGTTTCCCAATATGCCATCCAACTTCTGTCTTGCCCTGCCTCAAGCGTCCTGTCAGAAAGGACCTTCAGCGCAGCTGAAGGTATTGTCACTGAGAAGAGAAATCGCCTAAGTCACAAAAGTGTTCAGTACCTCACCTTTATCAAAATGAATGAGGCATGGATCCCGGAGGCCTACTGCTCACCCCAAGACTAAGTCAGTCCCCACACACAGCATCTCTGCCTGCATGCCGTGTGACTGCCTGCCCCAAGGCTAAGTCGCCCCCCACACAGCACCTCTGCCCGCAGGCCACTTGACTGCCTTCTCTGCCACCACCAACAGGGTCCAGGACTCCAGGCGGATTCCTGAATTTTTAAGGCTGCCGCTAGCAGCGGCCACTATAATAATTTTTCTGGTGCGTGTACACTCCTGCCTAATTTTTCTGGCTGCACTGCAGCTGCAACAACAAAACAAAAGGCATATACATGTGTCAATTCCCCTTCATGATCATTACCATGCTGCGGTGAAGGGGCTTGCGTATCACAATAAAGCAATAACTGCCGGCTATATGAGTGTCTCGGGGGGTGGGGACGGGGGGGCACACCCACGATAATAAGGTCGTTGCTGCATTGCAGACAGAACAAATTTGATCAGCTGGACAGTCACTGTTCTGTCATTCAGCTACCTCAGCCTGGCGACCATATGGACTGCAAAGCCGCCATCACCTGCACTCTCGTCATGGTGCGCACCAGTCCAGCACGGCCGTCACTACACAAACAGCTGTTTGCGGTGCATTACACAGTGAGTTTGGTGTGTCAGTGTGAAGCAGTACTCTAATTACACTCCCTGATTGATGTATACACATACAAGATGTTTTAAAGCACATTAGGCCTGCAATTTAGCAGTCAATGTGATTTCTGCCCTTAAAACGCTGCTTTGTGTCAAATCCAGATTTTCCCCTGGGTTTTTTGCCATTTATCTCACTCCGCCATGCCCCCTTCCAGGTGTTAGACCCCTTGAAACATCTTTTTCATCACTTTTGTGGCCAGCATAAGTGTTTCTAGTTTTCAAAGTTCGCCTCCCCAAGTCTATTGCGGCTCGCGAAAGTTTGAGTGAACCTAACTTTTTTGCGGAAGGGCCATCTCTATTCTTTCCCTGCTACAGTTGACTTTGGATGGAGCAGCAGCGTGTTTACGGAGCCTGGAGAAGCAGCGTGTGTACAGGGCATGGAGCAGCAGTGTGTGTACAGAGCATGGAGCAGCAGTGTGTGTACAGAGCATAGAGCAGCTCAGGGGAACTTAAAGGAAATGTCAGCCAAATTAAGCTATGCAAGAGCTACTAACCTGGGGCTTTCTCCAGCCCCTTGCAGCCGACATGTCCCTTGCCACAGCTCTGCTCTCCACCTGTCGGCCAAGGGTCCTCGCCGGTGCAGAAGCCAACCTCACAAGGTCATCCCCTACTGCCCCTGCACCGCTGTCAAGACTACTGCGCCTGCGCAGAACACTCCAGGCCATGTGAAAGTGATTGACAGCAGCACTCATGCTGGCGCAATAGAGGACGACCTCATTAGTCGGCCTCTGCAGCAGCGGGGACCAGCGAGTAGAGATTTCCCAAACGATTTGCATGCAAACGTATTCGCGTGAACAATGCGGATTTGCATTCATGGCCGAACGCAAACTTTATGTGAGTTCGACCCTCCCCCTATACTACATCATTGGGCTAAACTTTGACCCTCTACATCACAGTCTGCACTCCTTCCTGGAGCCCCCCCCCCCCTCATATAAGGCAGCAGTGTTGGCCATGTTCTCACTCTGTGTGCTGCAGTATTAGCGAGAGAAGGGAGAGACATTGGAGAGATACGGAAAGCGATAGTTAGGAGGTTTGTTAGCTTGCTCCTTGCTGATATTTGTTGTTGAAAAAACAGCTCTTTTGGGAGGAAATGTTCGTGTGTCTTTTTTTTTTTTTGTTGCCCACTGACACTGCATATACAGCCCTGTCTATTGCAGCTGGTTCTTGCTAATTGCTATACTGTGCCAGGCCCAGCACATTCAGTGCCTACCTTTCACTGCACCTGTGTGACAGCACGTAGTTTTATATACCAGTCACCAGGGATGCTAGAATGTACTAAAATTCGATTTGGGTACATTCAAATTCGGGTCCGGGGCGGATTTGAATTCGATCGCGATCACCGAATTCAAATTTTTTCTGCATTTCTTGTTTATTCTTCTTCACCATCTTCACCTTCTTCTTTTTGTTCTCTCCATCTTTTTCTTCACCGTCTTTTTTTTTTTTTTACCATCTTGTTTCTCGTCATCAATCATTACTATCATCTTCATCATCTTCTTCTTCACTGGCATCTGGTTCTTCAAGTTCTTCTTCTTCTTCACCTAGTTCATCTTCAATTGGTTTTTCATCTTCTTCTTCACCTGGTTCTTCTTTGTCTTCTTATTCTCCTTCTTCATCATCACCTGGTTCTTCTTCTTCATCATCTGGTTCTTCTTCTTCAATCATCTGGTTCTTCTTCTTCTTCACCTGGTTTTTCTTCACCTGGTTCTTCTTCTTCATCTGGTTCTTCTTCTTCTTCTTCTTCTTCTTCTTCTTCTTCTTCACCACCTGGTTATTCTTCTTCATCTGGTTCTTCTTCTTCATCTGGTTCTTCTTCTTCACCCGGTTCTTCTTCTTCACCTGGTTCTTCTTCTTCACCTGGTTCTTCTTCTTCTTCATCTGGTTCTTCTTCTTCTTCACCTGGTTCTTCTTCTTCTTCTTCACCTGGTTCTTCTTCTTCACCTGGTTCTTCTTCTTCACCTGGTTCTTCATCTTCACCAGGTTCTTCATCTTCACCTGGTTCTTCTTCTTCTTCTTTTTCTTCTTCACATGGTTATTCTTCTTCTTATTAACCGTCCACCACCATCTTTTTTTTTTGTCTTCTTATTCTCCTTCTTCATCATCACCTGGTTCTTCTTCTTCAATCATCTGGTTCTTCTTCACCTGGTTTTTCTTCACCTGGTTCTTCTTCTTCATCTGGTTCTTCTTCTTCTTCTTCTTCTTCTTCTTCACCACCTGGTTATTCTTCTTCATCTGGTTCTTCTTCTTCATCTGGTTCTTCTTCTTCACCTGGTTCTTCTTCTTCATCTGGTTCTTCTTCTTCTTCATCTGGTTCTTCTTCTTCTTCACCTGGTTCTTCTTCTTCTTCTTCACCTGGTTCTTCTTCTTCACCTGGTTCTTCTTCTTCACCTGGTTCTTCATCTTCACCAGGTTCTTCATCTTCACCTGGTTCTTCTTCTTCTTCTTCTTCTTTTTCTTCTTCACATGGTTATTCTTCTTCTTCTTAACCGTCCACCACCATCTTTTTTTTTTGTTATAATCCGATAATCCGATAATAATAATCCGAACATTTGTATAGCGCTTTTCTCCTGTCGGACTCAAAGCGCTCAAGAGCTGCAGCCACTGGGACGCGCTCAAGAGGCCACCCTGCAGTGTTAGGGAGTCTTGCCTTGAACTCCTTACTGAATAGGTACTTGACCTAGCCAGGATTCGAACCCTGGTCTCCCATGTCAAAGGCAGAGCCCTTAACCAGTACACTATCCAGCTTTAACCCACTATTCCTCTTTAACCCAACTTAATGTTTTTTCCCTTACCGAACTCCACTGTTGTAAAATTTTATCTTCAACACCAGCATAGCTAAATTTGTGGCGTAATAGCTAGTGGCGCATGGCAGCAGTGCATAACTCTGTGGACCCTGGCGGTGGGAACACAGGCAGGAGGATAAATTCAGCACGGCTGTAAATAAAGACACCAAGATCAGGAGGTTCCGGACAACAGTCATAGAGCCCACATTGTGTCCAATGCACAACTGGGACAGTACAGTTTTCAACCCAGACACCTCAGAATTGTTTTTTTACAACAGTATATAGCCATTATAGTGGCGTAATAGCTAGTGGCACATGCCAGCAGCGCATAACTCTGTGGACCTTGGCGGTGGGAACACAGACAGGCAGGAGGATAAATTCAGCAGGATGGAGGAGGAGTGACGAATGGCAGCAGGCAATGTATTCTGTGGACCATGGCGGTGGGAACACAGACAGCAGGAGGATAAATACAGCAGCAGCAGAAGCAGGAGGAGGAGTGACGTGTGGCAGCAGGCAATGTAACGGGGCCATGGAACGTAGCGTTGGTACCACGGCTGTAAATAAAGACACCAAGATCAGGAGGTTCTGGACAGCAGTCGTGGAGCCCACATTGTGTCCAATGCACAACTGGGACAGCACACTTTTAAACCCAGACACCCGATGCGCCCGAGGGTGGACCTGCTGCTTACTCGCTCTGGCTTTCCACCAGGCTGACCCAGTGGGCCGTAAATGACAAATAGCGGTCTGTCCCAAAACGGCTACTCCATTAATCCATGGTTATGTGGATCCGGGCACTCATGGCGTGCTCGACCGTGCGGCCCATGTTCGCCATGGCGGTGCAGTGCTGAGATCGCAGTGTGGGAGAATTAGTGGGGAACTTGCCAGTTCGGGATCCCAATTTCCCAAACTGCAGCAGCGCTCTCATGTCACTCCCCTCCTGCACAAAGGAATATGGCAGGAGCTGGGAGCACATGGCCCGGGCAAGCAACCCATTCAGCACCCGGATGCGCCTGTGGGCGGGAGGCAGCACCTTGGTCACACTGGGGAAGGACTCGCTGAGCAGGGTCTGGTGGTGTTTGCCTGCACGGGAGGATAAGGAGGCCACTGTGAAGGGAGCTGATGAGGCCACTGAGGACTGGCTGCACGGGGGGGGGGGGGAGGGGGAACAGTGAGTTGCTGCTGCTGTGCTCCTGCTGCTGCTGCTGCTGGATGGGCAGGAGGGTGGGATGCTGCTGCTGTTGAAATCTGTGCAGTGGCTGTCAGGCTCTGACCACTGCCTGCGCCACTTTGTATCAGCTTCTCCAACTCACTAAAGTCCTCAAAATGTCTGCTCTGTAAGTAGGTCTGCATGCACAAGGTACTGAATTTGTGGACATCGCGACCTCTGCTGAGACCGACACCGCAACTATTGCAAATTGCACGGGTCGTGTCCGCTGTGCACTTGGTGAAGTACCGCCAGACTGGGGACTTCAACTTGCTCTTTGAGCTTGAGGGCTGGGGTTTTTTGGTGCCCTTTGAGGATTGTGCCTTTTTTGGTTTGGTTGGAGGTTTGCTTCGGGTGGTGGTAGCGGCTGAAGCAGCAGGCTGTGGCTCCTGCCTTCCACGCCCTGTGCTGGCCGCCTTGCTGCTGCCGCGCCTCTGCACAAGAGACGCCTCCTCCTCCGATGACGAGCTGCCTTCAACCAAATGTGCTGGTGGTACTGGTGGTGGCACATAGGAAGGATACAGCACGTCATCGTCATCATCCCCAAACATCTCCTGTGAGCCCGCCTCAACCAACTCCTCTACCCCAACATCCCCTGCATCACGCCCCTCTTCATCACCAGCACCAACAACAAACTCCTCCACCTCAAACTCTTCCTCCTTCTTGCATGGCCCCATCATGTCCACCTCAAACTGCTACAAAACATCCCTGTAAACACTCGCAGTCCCTGGGGTCATGAACGAGCTCAGTGAGGGCAGGCTGGTCGATGGGGTCACCGTGACCATGACCTCAAGCGGTGGTGGAGGCCTGCTGTGGACCAGAGTGCTGGTGGTGGTGGCACTGGTCTCGCTGGTGCTGGAGGCCTGGCTGGAAACGGTGGCTTGCTGCTCCGCCATCATTTCTACCAAAGCCTGCACCTCACTCTCCACAATGGGCCGGGGGTGACGACCCGTCTCAAAGATGGGCGCAACGCGCTGCTGTTGTGCCTCTGCTCCCTCCTCCACAACTCTGCAGTCAGTGGCTGGTGGTGGTGACTGCCGATGCCGGAATGACAACAAAAAATGAAAGTTTTTTTTTTTTATTTAAATAATAGTACTAGTACTACTAACAGCAGTAGTGTAGTCTACAATACTAACTAACTCGTGTGATGGACAGTAACAATTAAAGTCGGTCACAAACGGTCTGAGGCAATCAATAGGGTCGGGCAGATGACAGCCACAGGTCACAACGGATGCTGGCCTGTGATGTAACTACTATTTATTACACAGTACAGAAGCTACTAAATACACAGACTAACAGTTGAAAAAATTAACTGAACGGGTAGTAGTAGTGCGCAGGTAACTAATAAATCCCTAGTGTACTAACACAATAAGTAAGTTGTCTGCCAGACAGTGGGTGACAATTAAAGTCGGTCACACACGGTCAGAGGCAATCAATCAATAGGGTCGGGCAGATGCCAGTCACAGGTCACAATGGATGCTGGCCTGTGATGTAACTAACTACTATTTATTACACAGTACAGAAGCTAATAAACTCACAGACTAACAGTAGAAAAAATTTACTGAACAGGTAGTAGTAGAAGTAGTAGTACGCAGGTAACTAATAAATCCCTAGTGTACTACACAATAAGTAAGTCGTGTGCCAGACAGTGGGTGACAATCAAAGTCGGTCACACACGGTCAGAGGCAATCAATCAATAGGGTCGGGCAGATGCCAATCACAGGTCACAACGGATGCTGGCCTGTGATGTAACTAACTACTATTTATTACACAGTACAGAAGCTAATAAACTAACAGACTAACAGTAGAACAAATTAACTGAGCGGGTAGTAGTAGTACGCAGGTAACTAATAAATCCCTAGTGTACCACACAATAAGTAAGTCGTGTGCTAGACAGTGGGTAACAATTAAAGTCGGTCACACACGGTCGGAGGCAATCAATCAATAGGGTCAGGCATATGACAGTCACAGGTCACAACGGATGCTGGCCTGTGATGTAACTACTATTTATTACACAGTACAGAAGCTAATAAACTCACAGACTAACAGTAGAAAAAAATAACTGAACAGGTAGTAGTAGAAGTAGTAGTATGCAGGTAACTAATAAATCCCTAGTGTACTACAGTGAGTGACAATCAAAGTCGGTCACACACGGTCGGAGGCAATCTGTCAATAGGGTCGGGCAGATGCCAGTCACAGGTCACAATGGATGCTGGCCTGTGATGTAACTAACTACTATTTATTACACAGTACAGAAGCTAATAAACTAACAGACTAACAGTAAAACAAATTAACTGAACAGGTAGTAGTAGTACGCAGGTAACTAATAAATCCCTAGTGTACTACACAATAAGTAAGTCGTGTGCCAGACAGTGGGTGACAATTAAAGTCGGTGACACACGGTCGGAGGCAATCAATCAATAGGGTCAGGCAGAAGATAGTCACAGGTCACAACGGATGCTGGCCTGTGATGTAACTACTATTTATTACACAGTACAGAAGCTAATAAACTCACAGACTAACAGTAGAAAAAATTAACTGAACGGGTATAGTAGTACACAGGTAACTAATAAATCCCTAGTGTACTACACAATAATAACTAAGTCATGTGCCAGACAGTGGGTGACAATTACAGTCGGTCACACACAGTCAGACGCAATCAAACAATTGGGTCGGGCAGATGACTGTCACAGATCACAACAGATGCTGGTCTGTACACAGTCAGTAACTAACTATTATTGATGACAGTCACAGGTCACAACGGATGCTGGCCTGTGATGTAGAGATGTCCCAAACGGTTCGCTGGCGAACGGTTCCAGGCGAACTTCGGGTGGTTCACCTTCGCCGGCGAAGGCGAACTTTTCCGGAAGTTCGATTTGCCCCATAATGCTCTATGAGGGTCAACTTTAACCCTCTACATCACAGTCAGCAGGCACATTGTAGCCAATCCAGCTACACTCAGCCCTGGAGCCCCACCCTCCCTTATATAAGGCAGGCTCCGGCAGCCATTACACTCACTCGTGTGCCTGCACATAGACAGACTAGGGCAAGCTGCTGCAGACTTTTTCTCCTAGGGACAGATTAGTCAGGCTCTTGGCTTGTTAGCTTGCTCCTGGCTGAATCTTATTGCTTTAATAGCACCCCTCATTTAACAGCTCTTTTCAGAGCTAATCCTGTTGTTGTGATCATTTTTTTTCTGTGTCTCAAACTGACACTTGAGTTGCATAGACAGCATTGCTAATTCATACTGTGTGTGTGCCACTGCCAGCAGCCCAGCAGCAGCACATTCAGTGACAGTGACAACCTGTGTGTGTGACAGGGAGCTGCACATTGTACTACCCAGTACTGCATATACCTACTACTACATGTTTTGATTAGTTAACCCACCTCATCACTGCATATACCTACCTTTGTGTTGAGTGAACTCACCTCACTGCATCTAACTACCTTTGTGTTCAGTGAACCCACCTCACTGCATATAACTACCTTAGTGTTGAGTGAACCCACCTCACTGCATATAACTACCTTTGGGTTGAGTGAACTCATCTCTCTGCATATAACTACCTTTGTGTTGAGTGAACGCACCTGACTGCATCTAACTACCTTTTGTGCTCAGTGAACCCACCTCACTGCATAAAACTACCTTTGTGTTCAGTGAACCCACCTCACTGCATATAACTACCTTTGGGTTGAGTGAACTCACCTCACTGCATCTAACTACCTTTGTGTTCAGTGAACCCAACCTCACTGCATATACCTAGCATCCCCCCGAGATGGACAAAATAGACAAATCAGGTAGAGGAAGAGGTAGAGGCAGACCCAGAGGAAGGACACCTTGCACCGGCAGGTCTGTGAGAGGTGGTGTTGCTGTGATTTCGTGTGGACCTAGCCCAAAGTACAGTGCTCAGAAGAAGGCACGTGCCATCACTTCCCAAAATTGTGAGGACGTGGTTGAGTATTTAACACAGAACACCTCATCTCCCGCAGCCACCAGCGCTACAACAAGCACCACATCCGCTGCATTTGACACTTCGCAGGAGTTATTTGGTGTGGAAATCACTGATTCACAGCCAATAACGCTACAACAAGATGAAGGCGCTAAGAAAGTTACAACACCTCATACGTCTGAGTTAGGTGGCGATAGTATGGACGTAACGTGTGAGGAGGGGGATGATGAAGCACCTGATGTTGGTGCAGTTGTGGAGGTGTCTGAGGAAAGCGAAGCTGGGTGTAACCATTGGTGTAGCAAACAGAAGTGTAACGATTGGGGTAGAAAACAGAAGTCTGGTTATTGTGTGATCTGCAGTATCACCAATAAATCAGACACTATACCTGATTATATGGTGATCTGCAGAATCACCAATAATGCAAGTATAGCCAACAAGGTAATAGCAAGTGTACAGTGCTTGGTGCAATAGTAATACTGATTAGTTTGGCAGAACCTCACCAGAGGAGCTGGTGGGTACTATCAGTAAGGAACCTCACCAGTGACAAGGGTAGAGTGGTCAGACAGATCGGTTCGGCAACAGACAGGAAGATACAGTGCAAAATCGGTAGGCAGAAGGATAGAGGTATTTCAGACAGATTCAGCAACAGGATAAGATGGGCAAAAGTACAGAATCTTATAGCGTAAGAGAAGTCAGAAGAGAGCCAGAGTCATACACAGATAATCAAGCAATAATAGCAGTAGTAATAACAATTCCTAGTCTTGTGTGAAATCCCTGGTTTCCTCCTAGATCAAAGCACACCGGAACTATCTAAGGTCTGAGTGCTCACACGAAGCATTCGCCACAGCAGACAGTTTGCAAGTGATTCCCAGATGCTTAAAAAGCGGAGGAGACCCCTCGGCCACGCCCACGCCCATCAGCCAATCCGAGCTGCCGAAGGTCTCCTCTGACGTCAGCCGACCGGCAGATCAGCTGACGTGCCTCCTCCCCGCATAAAGGTCCTGTCTGTGCGCGCGCGACAAAGCCACTCTATGAGCCACTGACAATCCCCTCGGCGTGCTAGATGCCGGAGAGACTGGCAAAACGCCCGACAGGGAAACCGAAGCAGCTGCGGGGGCATCATGACTGCCCGCAGCTGCATCTCCACAGAATGTTACAGTACCCCCCCCCCTTGAGGCGTGGACTCCGGACACGGTCTACCTGGCTTCTCAGGATGCAATTCATGAAACTTTTCCTTAAGTTCCTCCGCATGCATACGATGCCCTGGTACCCAAGATCTCTCCTCAGGCCCATACCCCTTCCAGTGAAAAAGGTACTGTATGGAGTTCTGCACCCGTCGAGAGTCCAAAACTTGCTCTATCTCAAACTCAGGTTCGGCTGCGGGAGGAATCCACATGCACAGCAGGTTTCAACAGAGACACATGCAATGACTCCACACCTCTCATACAGGAAGGTAGATCAATGACATATGTGACACTATTGATCTTTTTGGACACGGGGTATGGACCTATAAACCTGGGACCCAACTTTGCAGAAGGTTGTTTCAAAGCCAGATGCCTGGTAGACACCAACACCATATCACCTGGTGCAAAATCCCACTCCACAGAGCGTCTCTTATCTGCCTGTTTTTTTCTGGGTCTGAAAGGCCTTTCCTAGGTTTCTTTTGACCAAACTCCAAATCTCCTTCAAAGTTCCCTGCCACTCCTCCAGGGCAGGAAAAGGAGATGACACTACTGGCAGTGGAGAGAACTTGGGCGATCTCCCTGTTACAACCTGGAACGGGGAGAAACCTGAAGAGGTGCTCCTTAAATTATTATGGGCAAACTCTGCGAGTGGCAAAAACTTCACCCAGTCCAACTGAGCATCTGCCACATAACACCTGAGGAACTGCTCAAGGGACTGGTTAACCCTTTCCGTTTGCCCATTAGTCTGTGGGTGGTAGCCGGAGGAAAATGATAGGTTCATACCTAAGTGATGACAGAACGCCCTCCAGAACTTGGAGACGAACTGGACTCCCCTGTCTGACACCCCATTCTCCGGGATACCATGCAGCCGGAAGATGTGGTGAATGAAGAGTTCTGCCAGTTCCTGAGCAGAGGGGAGTCCGTCCAGCAGAATAAAATGGGTCATCTTACTGAACCTATTAACTACCACCCAGATGACTGTTTTCCCCTCAGATCTGGGCAGCTCACCCACAAAATCCATAGACAGATGGGTCCATGGTTGTTCAGGCACAGGTAGGGACTGTAGAGTACTCACAGGAGCACGCCTGGACGGCTTACTCCTGGCACACACAGAGCAATCTCTGACAAACTCTTTACAATCAGATACAATGGATGGCCACCAAACACATCTGTCTAGCAGCTCCTGCGTTCTGGCAATCCCTGGATGCCATGCATTCTTATGAGAATGGAAAACATGAAGAATTTTTAATTGGAATTGTAGTGGTACAAAGAGAACTCCATCTGGTTTCCCTTCTGGAACCTCCTGCTGATAAGGTTTCAGAGTGGATGTCCAATCCTCCCAAGTCTCAGTAGCAGCCAGAACCACTTTCTCAGGGAGGATGCTTTCAGGAGTTGAGGGCTGTATTGTCTCGGGCTCGAAACATCTGGATAATGCATCAGCCTTGAGGTTCTTACTACCAGGTTTGTATGTAACAATGAATCTGAATCTTGTGAAAAACAGGGAACAACGGGCTTGTCTGGGACTGAGGCGTTTAGCCCCTTCAATATACTCTAAGTTTTTGTGACCGGTATAGACCAGGCATGGGCAAACTTGGCCCTCCAGCTGTTAAGGAACTACAAATCCCACAATGCATTTGCCTTTATGAGTCATGACTGTGGCTGTCAGACTCCTGCAATGCATTGTGAGACTTGTAGTTTCTCAACAGCTGGAGGGCCAAGTTTGCCCATGCCTGGTATAGACTTTGCCGCCGCCCATGGGCTGTGGGCGGTCGGCGGTCGGTGTTCAGCCCCCTCAGGCCAATGTCGCCATTCCTTAAATGAAAGTTTGATGGCCAATAATTCTCGATTCCCAATATCATAATTTCTGTCATCGGGGGAAAACTTCCTAGAGAAAAAAGCACAAGGGTGCAACCTGCCCTGCAGGCCGGAGTGCTGAGACAATACAGCCCCAACCCCGATCTCTGAAGCATCCACCTCAACAATGAATGGGAGAGTAATGTCCACATGTCTTAAAATGGGGGCGGAGCAGAACAATTTTTTAAGTGATGAAAATGCAGACTGAGCTTCTGCTGACCAATTGTATGTTTCTGCCCCCTTTTTGGTAAGCTCAGTGAGAGGTGAGACCACAGAAGAAAATCCTTTGATAAACTTCCTGTAATAGTTAGTGAAACCAAGAAATCGCTGGAGTGCCTTCAACCCTACAGGTTGGGGCCACTCCAGGACAGCAGAAACCTTCCCGGGGTCCATAGAGAGTCCTGTGGTGGAGATTATGTACCCCAGGAAAGGAAGTTCAGAAACTTCGAATAGACTCTTCTCGAGTTTAGCATACAAGGAATTTTGTCGTAGTTTCCTTAAAACATACTTCACATGTTCCCTGTGTTCAGCAATATTAGATGAGAAAATGAGTATGTCATCTAAGTAGACTTGGACGAACCGCCCCAGAACCTCCCTAAAGACTTCGTTAATCAACTCCTGAAAGACGGCGGCTGCGTTGCACAACCCGAAGGGCATCACAAGGTACTCGTAGTACCCATCGGGTGTGTTGAACGCCGTCTTCCACTCGTCACCCTCTATTATGCGAATCAGGTTGTATGCCCCTCTGAGATCGAGTTTAATGAATATACCTGCATCAGTAATCTAAGCGAATAAGTCATCAATCAGAGGAAGAGGGTAACGATTTTTTACAGTAATTTTATTCAATTCTCTGTAATCGATGCATGGCCGAAGGCCACCGTCTTTCTTTTGTACAAAAAAGAAACCTGCACCGGCCGGGGACCTAGATGGACGGATGAAACCTTTGGCTAAATTTTCTTTAACCACTTGCCGACCGCCCACAGCCCATGGGCGGCGGCAAAGTGGATGCCTTAAGGACCGCAATACGCCTGACGGCGGCGGGTCCTTAAGGCGTGTCCGGGGAGCGATCGCGTCATCTATGACGCGCGCTCCCCGCGGCGAAAGGTCCCGCCCACCTTGCCCGATACCCCGCCGGCCAATTAGCAGCGCCGGCGGGGTTTAAAATTACGATCTGGGCCAATGAAATAGTATAATACACTTTGTTTACATGACAAAGTGTATTATACTGGCTGCCTCCTCCTCCTCTGCACTCTTCGTCGCACGGATCTCGGTGGAGGAGGCAGCCCTGTGCGGGAGCAGCAGAAAACAGTTTGTGAACCCACAGATCCCCCCGATCGCCCACCCCAGCCCTCAGGACCCCCCCTGACCACCCCAGCACAGCAATAGTTGCACCCAAGCACCCCCCAATAAAGCCATCAATCACCCCCTGCCACTATCTGCCGACGCTATCATTTAGGTTAGGTCCCTAACTGCCCCCTAGGGTCCCTTGATCACCCCCCCCTACCCTCAGATCCCCCCAGACCCCCCCCCCCCAGCCCCCCACCCCTGTATACTGTATACTACTGTATACATCTGCCTCACCCACTGACCACCTGTCTATCACCTGTCTGTCACTTGTCTATCACCCCTTGTCACCACCACCCATCAGAGCAGACCCTAAACTGTCCCTTGGGGGCACCTGATCACCCACCCAGACCCCCAGATTGTCCTCAGACCCCCCCCCCCTGATAACCTCCCCAGTGCATTGTTTACATCTATTCTCCCCTGTAATCACTCACTGACCTCCCATCGGTCACCCCCTGTGTCTGCCACCTATCAGATCAGGACCCAATCTGCCCCGTGCGGGCACCTAATCAACCCCCCTCACCCTCAGATCGCCCTCAGACCCCCCCCCCCCCCCAATCACCTTCCCAGTGCATTGTATTTGATTGTGCTGTCATTGTATTTCATTGTGCTGTCATTGTATTTCATTGTCCCGTGATTGTATTTGATTGGCCTGTGATTGTCCCGTGATTGGCCTGTGATTGTCCCGTGATTGGCCTGTGATTGTCCCGTGATTGGCCTGTGATTGTCCCGTGATTGTCCCGTGATTGGCCTGTGATTGTCCCGTGATTGGCCTGTGATTGTCCCGTGATTGGCCTGTGATTGTCACGTGATGGGCCTGTGATTGTCCCGTGATTGGCCTGTGATTGTCCCGTGATTGGCTGTGATTGGCTTTGATTGTCCCGTGATTGGCTGTGATTGCCCTGTGATTGCCCTGTGATTGGCCTGTGATTGGCCTGTGATTGGCCTGTGATTGTCCCGTGATTGGCCTGTGATTGTCCCGTGATTGGCCTGTGATTGTCCCGTGATTGGCCTGTGATTGTCCCGTGATTGGCCTGTGATTGGCTTTGATTGTCCCGTGATTGGCCTGTGATTGTTTCTGATTGCTTCTGATTCCCCACTCGCCACCACCCCCCTGTCACTATCCTAGTGATCTAAAAACAGTGATCAGTGGAAACTGTCACTTTTTTAGTATCACTAGTGTTAGCAGTTAGGCCAGTTAGCTAGGCCCCTTTGTTAGTGTCAGTTAGTGCTCAGCCCACTGCACCACAGTCACTAATTAGGGTCACTAGGATCCACTAAAAAACGCAGTGTTTGCCCGATCAGGTCTGATTGTTCGCCTGCACTTGCGTTCAGCCCACCCCACCGCAGTGACAGAATTTTTTTTTCTGATCACTGCAAAAACCACTGTACACTAGCTGTGCACTGTAAACATCAGTTTTGATTTTTTTTTAATCAAAACTCAGTGATCACAGCTTTCTACCGATCAAATACTCCCTTTCGCTAAGTAGGTGCTCTTTTTTCTGGGTAGTCTCAGAGGAATACCCCCTAAATTTAGCAGTCCACCATGGCAAGAAAGGGGTATTCCGATGATGAGGTTCTCAGGTACATGGCCCAGTCGGATGAGGACGATTGGGACGAACCATTCGATGAATCATCTGGGTCAGAGTTTGTACCTGAATTGAGCAGTGGCTCACTGACCGATAGTGATGACGAGGTTGAGGTCCCGGCTAGAGCCAGCCGTACCACACCCCATGTCGTTGGACCACAGGTGGCGCAGGATCAGCCTCAAGGGCAGCAGAGTGGTGCTCGTGCTGGTCTGAGATTTCATGGTGGGGCAGGCAGCACAGCATCTCCTGGACCTAGAACCAGTACTTCCGTACACCCTGGTGAAGTGGCGAGCACCAGCGTGGAAGTTGAAACTGGTTCGGTGGCACGTGTAGTAACACCCCAGTCGCAGCCATCAAGTAGACGGGCCCGTACTACCCCTAGTTTACCAGAGGTGCTGGCAAATCCAAATTGGCAATCCCCTGATACCGCCGCACCCGTACTGCCCCCTTTCACCGCCCAGTCTGGAGTCCAGGTGATGACAGATAATCTAGGATCGCCCCTAGACTTTTTTTATCTGTTCATCACCCAGGATCTCTTAGACCTAGTCGTGGCAGAGACCAACCGTAAAGCCACACAATTTCTAACCGCCAATCCGAATGTCTTCCTTGCCCAACCATTTCGGTGGAAACCAGTCCAAGTTTCCGAACTTAAAATTTTTTTGGGCCTTCTCTTAAACATGGGTCAAATCAAACAAAATGTGTTGCGGTCTTATTGGTCTACAGACCCATCACAACATGTTCCCTTGTACTCTGCTGCCATGTCCAGGACACGATTTGAGAACATCCTGCGCTTCCTGCACTTCAATGATGATGAAACCTGTCATGAAAGTGACCACCCTGCTTTTGACCGGCTCCACAAAATGCGGCCCCTCATAGACCACCTGTCATCAAAATTTGCAGATGCTTATACCCCTGAACAGCAAATCTGCGTAGATGAGTCCCTCATACGTTTTACCGGGCGCCTTGGCATCAAACAGTACATCCCAAGCAAGCGCGCCCGGTATGGGGTGAAACTGTATAAGCTCTGTGAAAGGGCCACAGGCTATACATCTTATTTTAGGGTCTATGAGGGAAAAGACTCCAAATTGGAGCCGGTCGGATGCCCTGACTACCTGGGGAGCAGTGGAAAGGTTGTGTGGGACTTGGCATCACCCTTGTTCCAGAAGGGGTACCATCTTTATGTGGACAATTACTACTCAAGTGTGGCCCTCTATCAGCACTTAAAGTTAGAAGGAATCCGATGCTGTGGCACCGTGCGGCATAGTCGCCGGGGCTTCCCCCAACGGCTCATTACCACCAAACTTCAACGGGGGCAGAGGGCCGCATTGAGTGCTGACGACCTGCTCGCGGTGAAATGGAAGGACAAGAGGGACGTTTACTTTCTGTCCACCATTCACGCAGACACGACAGTCCAAATTCAACGGCGAACTGAGGTCATTGAAAAACCCCTTGTCATCCACGAGTATAATACCAACATGGGAGGGGTGGACTTCAATGACCAGAGGTTAGCGCCCTATTTACTTTCCCGCAAAACAAGGCGCTGGTATAAAAAAGTGTCCTTTTATTTAATTCAATTGGCAGTTTACAACAGCTTTCTTCTCTACAGTAAGGCTGGGAGAACTGGATCGTTTCTACAATTTCAGAGACAGATCACTATGGAACTCCTGTATCCAGGAGGTGCCCGGGCCCAACCCCAAGATGCAACTAGCAGGCTGCATGGAAGGCATTACGCCTATCCGATTCCAAGTACCCCAGGTCACCGAATCCGAAGAAAACGCTGTCGTGTCTGCAGCAGGGCTGGAACAAGGCGTGACACCACTGTTTATTGTCCCCGCTGCCCTGACCAGCCTGGACTATGCCTAGGGGAGTGTTTTGAGAGGTACCATGAGCAGGTACACTATTAGAGAGTAGGGAACTACAGACACAGCGGTAGGCACACAAGGGTCTCTCAGTGCTATTTCACACTGCTGCGATGCGTTAGGGCAAAATGCCTAGCGAAAGTCACACTTTGCGGTCCCCCCCTACGCCGGAAGTGCTTGACTTAACACTAGTGCATGCCTACGTTACTGCGTGGCTTCTGTGGCAATTTCAATCGGCCCGGAAGTCATGTTAGTCTATGGCGACGCAGTTCATTACTAGGCCGAATGCTACTCTTGTGGTATTCCCTGAAGGTCTGTTTTGGACGATACGGTGCGGCGGGCTCGACCCACCGGATATGTCAATATGCAGTGTGAAACCAAACATCTGGTTTTGAGAGAGCGTAATACACAGGGCTGCCAGAAACCTCTCCTTTCACTTGGGACAAAATGCGTAATGTACTTCGCCACAACTCTGTGCGATTTGCACTTCGCACATTGTCCCATGGGGGAGGAGAGGTTTGTCCTCGGGAGGTAAGTTAAAAAAAAACAAAAAAAAAACAAAAAACAGGTAAGCAAAGAAGCTAATGTTTAGTTTGCAATGTTAAGGTTTTTATTAAAAAAGTTCAGTTTATTAATGTTAATGAAGTAATTGCTTTGCTGCTTGCCTGTTTTTTGTTTTTTTTTTGTATTTTTTTTCCTTTTTCCATCCAATAACCTTCCAGGTGGACCGAGCGAACGACTAACCAGCTGCAGCACTGATGGTGCATCCTGACAGAACATTGCGCGTCTGTCAGCTTACACATAAGTCGGTGCATGCAGCGCTGCAGGACGAGATTTCTCCTCCGCAGTCAAAAAGATACATTTGCCGAGGCATATGGGCCGAGGAGTGGTGTTGGGGATTCATATAGTTTGGCAAACACTTTGTATCAAAAAAGAACTCTGGCAATGATTTGTTCATCCACATCGATCGGTGTGAATGGATAAATCAGGTTTGCCAGGGCATACGAGCTGGTGGGTTTGGATTTTTGGGGCGGCAGCTCCTATGTCCTGGCAGACGCCTTCTCCTCCTTTTTGTATTGTTTTGTCTTTTTTCTTCTCTCTTTTTTCTATCCAGACCGACCAATCAGCTGCAGCACTGATGGTGCATCCTGACAGAACAATGCGCGTCTGTCAGCTTACACATAAGTCGGTGCATGCAGCGCTGCAGGACGAGATTTCTCCTCCGCAGTCAAAAAGATACGTTTGCCGAGGCATATGGGCCGAGGAGTGGTGTTGGGGATTCATATGCTTTGGCAAACACTTTGTATCAAAAAAGAACTCTGGCAATGATTTGTTCATCCACATCGATCGGTGTGAATGGATAAATCAGGTTTGCCAGGGCATACGAGCTGGTGGGTTTGGATTTTTGGGGCGGCAGCTCCTATGTCCTGGCAGACGCCTTCCTCTTTTTTTTTTTTTTTTTTTCTCCAAAATTTTTTGGCAGATATTTTTTCATCCACATTGATTGATTGTTTGACGTTCATTTTTCCTTTCAGCCCACAGTGCATTACCCTTATGCCCAATATAAGGAGTATAGCAGAAACTCCTAATACTGGCCATACATGTAATGATTGCAGAGACCCTAAAATGCCAGGACAGACCCCACGAATGATGCCATTTTGGAAAGAGGACACCCAAAAGTATTCCGTGAGGTGCATGGTGAGTTCATAGAATGTTTTATTTTTTGTCACAAGTTAGCAGAAATTGTGGTTTTGTGTTTTTTTTTTGTTTTTTCACAAAATGTCATTTTCCGCTAACTTGTGACAAAAAATAACATTTTCTATGAACTCACCATGGCCCTCATGGAATACCTTAGCGTGTATTCTTTCCAAAATGGGGTCATTTGTGGGGTTTGTTAACTGTCCTGGCAAGTGGGCGGGGTGCTAAATTTTGAGCACCCCTGTAAAGCCTAAAGGTACTCATTGGACTCTGGGCCCCTTAGCGCAGTTAGGGTGCAAAAAAGTGCCACACATGTGGTATCACCGTACTCGGGAGAAGTAGTACAATGTGTTTTGGGGTGTATTTTTACACATACCCATGCTGGGTGGGAGAAATACCTCTGTAAATGACAATCTTTTGATTTTTTTACACACAATTGTCCATTTACAGAGTTATTTCTCCCACCCAGCATGGGTATGTGTAAAAATACACCCCAAAACACATTGTACTACTTCTCCCGAGTACGGCGATACCACATGTGTGGCACTTTTTTGCACCCTAACTGCGCTAAAGGGCCCAAAGTCCAATGAGTACCTTTAGGATTTCACAGGTCATTTTGCGGAATTTGATTTCCAGACTACTCCTCACGGTTTAGGGCCCCTAAAATGCCAGGGCAGTATAGGAACCCCACAAATGACCCCATTTTAGAAAGAAGACACCCCAAGGTATTCCGTTAGGAGTATGGTAAGTTCATAGAAGATTTTATTTTTTGTCAAAAGTTAGCGGAAAATTGATTTTTATTGTTTTTTTCACAAAGTGTCATTTTCCACTAACTTGTGACAAAAAATAAAATCTTCTATGAACTCACCATACTCCTAACGGAATACCTTGGGGTGTCTTCTTTCTAAAATGGGGTCATTTGTGGGGTTCCTATACTGCCCTGGCATTTTAGGGGCCCTAAACCGTGAGGAGTAGTCTGGAAATCAAATTCCGCAAAATGACCTGTGAAATCCTAAAGGTACTCACTGGACTTTGGGCCCTTTAGCGCAGTTAGGGTGCAAAAAAGTGCCACACATGTGGTATCGCCGTACTCAGGAGAAGTAGTACAATGTGTTTTGGGGTGTATTTTTACACATACCCATGCTGGGTGGGAGAAATACCTCTGTAAATGACAATCTTTTGATTTTTTTACACACAATTGTCCATTTACAGAGTTATTTCTCCCACCCAGCATGGGTATGTGTAAAAATACACCCCAAAACACATTGTACTACTTCTCCCGAGTACGGCGATACCACATGTGTGGCACTTTTTTGCACCCTAACTGCGCTAAAGGGCCCAAAGTCCAATGAGTACCTTTAGGATTTCACAGGTCATTTTGCGGAATTTGATTTCCATTCTACTCCTCACGGTTTAGGGCCCCTAAAATGCCAGGGCAGTATAGGAACCCCACAAATGACCCCATTTTAGAAAGAAGACACCCCAAGGTATTCTGTTAGGTGTATGGCGAGTTCATAGAAGATTTTATTTTTTGTCACAAGTTAGTGGAAAATGACACTTTGTGAAAAAAACAATAAAAATCAATTTTCTGCTAATTTTTGACAAAAAATAAAATCTTCTATGAACTTACCATACTCCTAACGGAATACCTTGGGGTGTCTTCTTTCTAAAATGGGGTCATTTGTGGGGTTCCTATACTGCCCTGGCATTTTAGGGGCCCTAAACCGTGAGGAGTAGTCTGGAAATCAAATTCCGCAAAATGACCTGTGAAATCCTAAAGGTACTCATTGGACTTTGGGCCCTTTAGCGCAGTTAGGGTGCAAAAAAGTGCCACACATGTGGTATCGCCGTACTCAGGAGAAGTAGTACAATGTGTTTTGGGGTGTATTTTTACACATACCCATGCTGGGTGGGAGAAATACCTCTGTAAATGACAATCTTTTGATTTTTTTACACACAATTGTCCATTTACAGAGTTATTTCTCCCACCCAGCATGGGTATGTGTAAAAATACACCCCAAAACACATTGTACTACTTCTCCCGAGTACAGCGATACCACATGTGTGGCACTTTTTTGCACCCTAACTGCGCTAAAGGGCCCAAAGTCCAATGAGTACCTTTAGGATTTCACAGGTCATTTTGCGGAATTTGATTTCCATTCTACTCCTCACGGTTTAGGGCCCCTAAAATGCCAGGGCAGTATAGGAACCCCACAAATGACCCCATTTTAGAAAGAAGACACCCCAAGGTATTCTGTTAGGTGTATGGCGAGTTCATAGAAGATTTTATTTTTTGTCACAAGTTAGTGGAAAATGACACTTTGTGAAAAAAACAATAAAAATCAATTTTCTGCTAATTTTTGACAAAAAATAAAATCTTCTATGAACTTACCATACTCCTAACGGAATACCTTGGGGTGTCTTCTTTCTAAAATGGGGTCATTTGTGGGGTTCCTATACTGCCCTGGCATTTTAGGGGCCCTAAACCGTGAGGAGTAGTCTGGAAATCAAATTCCGCAAAATGACCTGTGAAATCCTAAAGGTACTCATTGGACTTTGGGCCCTTTAGCGCAGTTAGGGTGCAAAAAAGTGCCACACATGTGGTATCGCCGTACTCGGGAGAAGTAGTACAATGTGTTTTGGGGTGTATTTTTACACATACCCATGCTGGGTGGGAGAAATAACTCTGTAAATGGACAATTGTGTGTAAAAAAATCAAAAGATTGTCATTTACAGAGGTATTTCTCCCACCCAGCATGGGTATGTGTAAAATACACCCCAAAACACATTATAGTACTTCTACTGAGTATGGCAATACCACATGTGTGGCACTTTTTTGCACCCTAACTGCGCTAAGGGGTCCAAAGTCCAATGAGCACCTTTAGGCTTTACAGGGGTGCTTACAATTTAGCACCCCCCAAAATGTCAGGACAGTAAACACACCCCACAAATGACCCCATTTTGGAAAGTAGACACTTCAAGGTATTCAGAGAGGGGCATGGTGAGTCCGTGGCAGATTTCATTTTTTTTTGTCGCAAGTTAGCAGAAATGGAAACTTTTTTTTTTTTTTTTTTGTCATTAAGTGTCATTTTCCGCTTACTTGTGACAAAAAATAATATCTTCTATGAACTCACTATGCCTCTCAGTGAATACTTTGGGATGTCTTCTTTCCAAAATGGGGTCATTTGGGGGGTATTTATACTATCCTGGAATTCTAGCCCCTCATGAAACATGACAGGGGGTCAGAAAAGTCATAGATGCTTGAAAATGGGAAAATTCACTTTTTGCACCATAGTTTGTAAACGCTATAACTTTTACCCAAACCAATAAATATACACTGAATGGGTTTTTTTTTTTATCAAAAACATGTTTGTGCACATTTTTCGCGCTGCATGTATACAGAAATTTTACTTTATTTGAAAACTGTCAGCACAGAAAGTTAAAAAAATCATTTTTTTGCCAAAATTCATGTCTTTTTTGATGAATATAATAAAAAGTAAAAATCGCAGGAGCAATCAAATAGCACCAAAAGAAAGCTTTATTAGTGACAAGAAAAGGAGCCAACATTCATTTAGGTGGTAGGTTGTATGAGCGAGCAATAAACCGTGAAAGCTGCAGTGGTCTGAATGGAAAAAAAGTGCCTGGTCCTTAAGGTTTAGAAAGACTGTGGTCCTCAAGTGGTTAATATACTCCTGCATGGCAAGTTTTTCAGGTCCCGAAAGGTTATATATATATGGCCTCTAGGGGGCATACAACCTGGTCTCAAGTCAATGGGGCAGTCAAAACTTCGATGAGGAGGAAGTTTGTCTGCCGCCTTGGGACAAAAAACGTCGGCAAAATCAGAATACTGAATAGGCAACCCTTCCACTTCAACCTTGGTAGCACACACCGTTACTTTTTCCATACAATGATGATGGCAGTAGGAGGACCATCTCATCAATTGCCTGGAACTCCAGTCTATCTGAGGGGAATGTTTTTGAAGCCACGGCATACCAAGGATCACAGTGGAGGTAGCCGTCTTGAGTACAAAGAACTGTATCTGTTCTTTATGCAAAGCCCCTATTTGACACAACAGAACAGGAGTATGAGAAAGAGGTTGTTTGCCCTGCAGTGGTGAATCATCCACTGCAGTAACAACAATCTGACGTCCCAAAGAGAGAAGAGGAAAACCAAACTTAACAGCAAAATCATAATCCATAAAATTTGCTGCAGAACCCGAGTCTATAAAAGCCTGGGTAGACTTGACTTGATCCTCCAAGGTGATAGAGCACAGGAGAAGTAAGCGACTATTCTTTAGAGGTAACACAGAATCGCCTAGGGTAGTACCTCCAGCTACACCTAGGCGATAGAGTTTTCCGCCTTCCTGGGACAGGTTTGTACCACATGACCCTTCTCTGCACAGTACAGGAAGAGTTTCTCAGTACGTCTCCTATTTTCTCAACCTCAGAGAGTTTGGATAGTCCGATTTGCATCGGTTCGTCCTGAGGGGGAGAAGCAGAGGTAGGAGCAGAGAAAGGAACAGAGGAAGGCCTTCCTGATGCTCTACCTCGAGTTTGCCTTTGGTAACGAACTCGACGGTCAATCTTGACAGCTAAAGAGATTGCCTTGTCTACTGTTTTAGGTTCTGGATGGCTTAACATCAGCTCAGCAACAGCATCAGATAACCCTGATAAAAAACAGTCTAGTAAAGCATACAGCCCCCATCTGGCTGACACTGCCCACTTTCTAAACTCTGCAGCGTAAATTTCTACAGTGTTCTGTCCTTGTCGGAGAGTTTTGAGTCTCCTCTCTGACGTCATAGCTAAATCTGGATCATCATATATAATAGCCATTGCTTTAAAAAAACTCTTGAACTGATGTTAATGCCTCATGACCAGTGGGGAGACTTTAAGCCCAAGTCTGCGAGTCACCAGATAATAAAGTCTTGATAAAGGTAACTCGCTGACTCTCAGAACCCGAAGATACTGGGCGTAACTCAAAATCCGATAGGCAGCGATGCTTAAAATTCTGAAAATCAGATCGGTGCCCTGAAAATCTTTCAGGATGAGGCATCATGGGTTCACTAACAATAGGGGATGACACTGATGCATTGGTCTTTTGAAGTCGGGTCACTACCTCAGACAGTAAATTAATTTGTGTCTGCTGTGTGTTGACCGTATTGGTAAGGTCGTTAACGGCCGTGGTCAACAGTTTGACCTGAGTGCATAGTGTCTCCATAGACATTTTTGGTCTGCTGTTCTGTAACGATTGGTGCAGCAAACAGAAGTGTAACGATTGGTGTAGCAAACAGAAGTCTGGTTATTGTGTGATCTGCAGTATAACCAATAAATCAGACACTATACCTGATTATATGGTGATCTGCAGAATCACCAATAATGCAAGTATAACTAACAAGGTAATAGCAAGTGTACAGTGCTTGGTGCAACAGTAATACTGATTAGTTTGGCAGAACCTCACTAGAGGAGCTGGTGGGTACTATCAGTAAGGAACCTAACCAGTGACCGGGCTCACTGGTGAGTAGAGTGGTCAGACAGATCGGTTCGGCAACAGACAGGAAGATACAGTACAAAATCGGCAGGCAGAAGGATAGAGGTATTTCATGCAGAGTCAGCAACAGGATCAGATGGGCAAGTACAGAATCTTATAGCATTAGAGAAGTCAGAAGAGAGCCAGAGTCATACACAGATAATCAAGCAATAATAACAGTAGTAATAACAATTCCTAGTCTTGTGTGAAATCCCTGGTTTCCTCCCAGATCAAAGCACACCGGAACTATCTAAGGTCTGAGTGCTCACACGAAGCATTCGCAACAGCAGACAGTTTGCAAGTCATTCCCGGAGGCTTAAGAAGCGGAGGAGACCCCCTCGGCCACGCCCATCAGCCAATCCGAGCTGCCGAAGGTCTCCTCTGACATCAGCCGACCGGCAGATCAGCTGACGCGCCTCCTCCCTGCATAAAGGTCCTGTCTGTGCGTGCGCGCGTGACAAAGCCACTCTATGAGCCACTGACAATCCCCTCGGCATGCTAGACGACGGGGAGACCGGCGAAACGCCTGACAGGGAAACCGAAGCAGCTGCGGGGGCATCATGACTGCCCGCAGCTGCATCTCCACAGAATGTTCTCCACAGAATGTTACACTGGGCAGGAGGATTATGATGACAATTATGCGGATGCCACGTATGTTCCCAATAGAGGAGGTGACCAGGGGGACAGTTCAGAGGGGGAGCCAGAGAGGAGTAGGAGGAGACGAGTCCATGAAAGAAGCAGAGGGAGCTCGTCCTCAGAAACAGCTGGTGTCAGTGTTTGGCGCCATGTATCGCCAGCTATGGACAGCCAGCTAACATGCCCTTCAAGGTCAGCTGCTGATGCCACCATAGTGCCATCACCCCAGGGGGGCTCAGCGGTTTGGACATTTTTTAACGTGTGTACCTCAGATCGGAGCAAAGCCATCTGTTCTCTCTATCTCCAAAAATTGAGCCATGGAAAGGCCAACACTCACGTAGGGACAAGTGCCTTACGAAGGCACCTGGGGAAAAGGCACAAACAGCAATGGGAAGAACACCTGAGGAAAAGCAGCACCCAACTGACAAGCCACCCTCCTTCTCCTCTTCCTCCCTCAGGTGCAGCATCTTCAGCCGCTTTCTCCCTTGCACCTTCACAGCCACCCTCCTCCACACCGCCTCTGCCCTTGAGGGGTTCCTGCTCCTCTTTCCACAACAGTAGCCAGGTGTCCGTGAAGGAAATCTTTGAGCGGAAGAAGCCAATTTCTGCCAGTCACCCTCTTGCTTGGCATCTGATAGCTGGCGTGGCAGAACTATTAGCTCGCCAGCTATTACCATACAAGCTGGTGGAGTCAGAGGCTTTCTGTAAATTTGTGGCCATTGGGAAACAGCAGTGGAAGATACCAGGCCGCAATTATTTTTCTGCCAAGCACAGGCAGGGCCACTACATTACGTACACAGACCATTGGGTCAACCTGGTGACCGATGACAAGCAGGGAGTACGTGGCTGCGCAGCGGACCAACTTGTGACACCTCCACGGCTTGCAGGCAGGCCTCCTGCCACCTCCTCTCCTTCTCCTCTTGCTACATCCTCTTCGCTGTCATCCTCCTCTTCCTCCTTGGCTGAGTGGCAGTTCAACTCTAGTGGTGCTGCCATCTTCTCCTCTCCAGCTACACAGCCCCATCTCCCAGAGCCTATACTGCATGCCAGGTACGACGGTGTCACGCCATTTTAGACATGTCTTGCCTCAAAGCGGAGAGTCACACTGGACCACCTCTCCTGGCTGCTCTTAACAAAGAGGTGGAGCAATGGCTGACCCCGCACCAGCTGGAGATCGGCAACGTGGTGTGCGACAACGGCAGCAATCTCCTTTCCGCTTCGAATTTGGGAAAGCTGACACATGTACCCTGCATGGCACATGTGCTGAATCTGGTCGTGCAAAGATTTGTGTCAAAGTACCCAGGCTTAGAGGACGTCCTGAAGCAGGCCAGGAAGTTGTGTGGGCATTTCAGGTGGTCTTACACGGCCATGGCATGCTTTGCAGGCATTCAGCGGAGAAACAACTTGCCGGTGAGACGCCTCATTTGCGATAGCCCGACTCGCTGGAATTCCACCCTGCTCATGTTCTCTCGCCAGTACCTGTACAATTACAGTAGAAGGACACAATCTGGTAAGATGGGGATGTCGTGGCCCAACAACTGGACACTGATGCGAAATGCATGCAGGATCATGCAGCCGTTTGAGGAGGTGACCAACCCGGTGAGTCGCGCTGAAGGCACCATCAGCGACTTCATCCCCTACGCTTACTTCCTGGAGCGTGCCGTGCGTAGAGTGGTGGATGAAGCTGTGGAGGAGCGTGAACAGGAACAGTTACGGCAGGAGGAGTCGTGGGAGCGATTTTCATCCAAACCAGAAGTTTCCTCTACACCTGCGGCAGCACAGAGGGGGGATGAGGAGGAAGAAGAGGAGTCGTGTGAGGAAAGAGAAGAGTCAGACTCAGATGAGGATGAGGAAGGTGTTTCTGTGGATGAGGAAGAGGCGGCAGCAGAAGAACAACCGCAGCAGCCATCAGAGGGGGCTTGTGCTGCTCAACGTTCCCGTGGTATTGTTCGTGGCTGAGGGGAGGAAGAGGAGTTGCGTGACGTCACTCAGGAAGAGCAAGAGGAGATGGAGAGTACGTCTGGATCCGACTTTGTGCAGATGGCCTCTTTCATGTTGTCCAGCCTGTTGAGGGACCCCTGTATCAAAAAACTCAAGGGGAATGACCTGTACTGGGTAGCCACGATACTAGACCATCGGTACAGGCACAAAGTGGCAGACCTGTTACCGACTCAACAGAAAGCGGAAAGGATGCAGCACTTGCAGAACAAGCTGGCAATGATGCTTTACAATGCGTTTAAGGGTGAGGTGACAGTACAACGCAATAAAGGTACCACTGGCAGTAATCCTCCTCCTCCCAAGTCCACGCAGGTAAGGACAGGATACTCCAGCGATCTCGGGGTGATGTCGGACTTTCGGACATTCTTTAGTCCAATGCCTCGCCGTAGCCCTTACGGATCCACCCTACCCCAACGCCTGGACTGGCAGGTAGTGTTGGGCGAACAGTGTTCGCCACTGTTCGGGTTCTGCAGAACATCACCCTGTTCGGGTGATGTTCGAGTTCGGCCGAACACCTGATGGTGTTCGGCCAAACTGTTCGGCCATATGGCCGAACTAAGAGCGCATGGCCGAACGTTCCCCGAACGTACGGCTAGCGCTGTGATTGGCCGAACGGGTCACGTGGTTCGGACCCGAACGCGCTCTGATTGGCCGAACGGGTCACGTGGTTCGGGTAAATAAACACCCGATCCACGTAATTTCTCCGCCATTTGTCTGTGGGTTTAGCTTTGGGTAGGCAGGCAGGGTAGTTCTCTCTCCAGCCAGGCTAGCCAGGGTCCCCCGGTCATTGTGTCGCTGCTGGGAATAGTAGTACACCGCTCACCCACACTATATAGCATTGTGTTTACTGCCACTCTGTGTGTCTGCTGGGAACAGTAGTACACCGCTCACCCTGTATAGAATTGTGCTCTGTGTCGCTGCTGGGAATAGTAGTACACCGCTCACCCACCACTGTATAGCATTGTGCTCTGTGTCGCTGCTGGGAACAGTAGTACACCGCTCAGCCACACTATATAGCATTGTGTTTACTGCCACTCTGTGTCTCTGCTGGCAACAGTAGTACACCGCTCACCCACCACTGCATAGCATTGTGCTCTGTGTCGCTGCTGGGAATAGTAGTACACTGCTCACCCACCACTGTATAGCATTGTGCTTTGTGTCGCTGCTGGGAATAGTAGTACACTGCTCACCCACCACTGTATAGCATTGTGCTCTGTGTCGCTGCTGGGAATAGTAGTACACCGCTCACCCGCCACTGTATAGCATTGTGCTCTGTGTCGCTGCTGGGAACAGTAGTACACCGCTCACCCACCACTGTATAGCATTGTGCTCTGTGTCGCTGCTGGGAATAGTAGTACACCGCTCACCCACCACTGTATAGCATTGTGCTCTGTGTCGCTGCTGGGCATAGTAGTACACCGCTCACCCACACTATATAGCATTGTGTTTACTGCCACTCTGTGCGTCTGCTGGGAACAGTAGTACACCGCTCACCCTGTATAGCATTGTGCTCTGTGTCGCTGCTGGGAATAGTAGTACACCGCTCACCCACCACTGCATAGCATTGTGCTCTGTGTCGCTGCTGGGAACAGTAGTACACCGCTCAGCCACACTATATAGCATTGTGTTTACTGCCACTCTGTGTTGCTGCTGGGAACAGTAGTACACCGCTCACCCACCACTGTATAGCATTGTGGTTACTGCCACTCTGTGTCTCTGCTGGGAACAGTAGTACACCGCTCACCCACCACTGTATAGCATTGTGCTCTGTGTCGCTGCTGGGAACAGTAGTACACCGCTCAGCCACTCTATATAGCATTGTGTTTACTGCCACTCTGTGTCTCTGCTGGGAACAGTAGTACACCGCTCACCCACCACTGTATAGCATTGTGCTCTGTGTCGCTGCTTGGAATAGTAGTACACCGCCGCTCACCCACCACTGTATAGCATTGTGCTCTGTGTCGCTGCTGGGAATAGTAGTACACCGCTCACCCACCACTGTATAGCATTGTGCTCTGTGTCACTGCTGGGAATAGTAGTACACCGCTCACCCACCACTGTATAGCATTGTGCTCTGTGTCGCTGTTGGGAATAGTAGTACACCGCTCACCCACCACTGTATAGCATTGTGCTCTGTGTCGCTGCTGGGAATAGTAGTACCCCGCTCACCCACCACTGTATAGCATTGTGCTCTGTGTCGCTGCTGGGAATAGTAGTACACCGCTCACCCGCCACTGTATAGCATTTCTGTACTGCCACTGTACTGCTGCCAGTCAGAGTGTACTTTAAGGATAAGTGAAATGAAGAAGAAATCCTGTGAAAGAGGGAGGGGCAAGGGAAGAGGTGTTCCTCCTGACGGTTCACGTACAGGCCACAGTGGAGCACCGAAGAAAACCCACTCAATACCGCCCATGTTGTCCAGGAAATCAACCCTCACAAATCCAAAAGAACAGGACCAGATAATTAATTGGATGACCTTTCAAGCGTCCAGCAGTGGGTTAAGCAGCACCAGCACATCACGCACGAGGTCCGAGTCCTCAGCCAGTTACAAGGAGCCAGTGGGCACAAAGCTGACACAACCGGCAGCGACACCACGCACACAACTGCCAAATAACCAGTCCGAAGAATTTCCTCAGGACACAATGGGGTTATTCGCAGGAGCTATTCCCAGCCCAACAAACTTCCACCTTTCAAAGGTCAATGGAACAGCCAGAAATTTTGTGCCCGGATTCACAACCATTGACTGTGGGAAATGCACCGCGCACTGAAATGCAAGGCGAGTCAGAGGAGGACTTTGAAACCCAAATCCCAGAGCAAGTTGGGCAGGAGGGGTTTCAATTGCAGGAGGTCGGCCGAGAAGATCTTGAAGACGACGTTGGAGTGTGCTGCGCAGAGGTTGTTGTGGGGAGCTCTACTCCACGGCGGCGGCCCACAATCACATATGACGAGTTTGAGGAGATGGAAGAGGAGGAGGGTATGGACAATGTTGACAGAGACCCAGATTTTGTATGTGAAGGAGAACATCGCCGTCGTAGCAGCAGCACAGATGAGTCTGTTGAAGAACCCACTGCTGCACGAGTTCGCCTTGTGCCACAAGGTAGGCGGCGCGAAATTTCAGGCACCACAAGCGTAGAAGTTCAAGTGAGACACAAAAGAGGCGCAAACAGAAATTGCCAGCAAGGCAGGTGCTCCAAAGTCTGGCCTTTCTTTGAAGACTGCAGTGAGGATGGTACCATGGTGATTTGCAAGGTGTGCAAGACCCGCCTGAGCAGGGGGAAACATATTAACAACCTCTCCACCACCAGCATGACCCGCCACATGGTATCCAAACATCCCACTCTGTGGCCGCCAGGACAGGGTACCAGCAACACTGCCTCCCTTGGGGTCACCAGACTCACCACCAGACCCTCCTCAGCAGCAGCAGTAGCCCAGCCATTGCGTGGTTCACAACAGCATTCACAAACATCAGACGACGCTGACACTGTCACTTTCCGGAATAGTGCTCTTGAGGTCTCCCAGTCATCAAACACAACAACCAACAGCCGTTCAGTGTGCAGCCCTACGGTTCAGTTGTCTGTCTCGGAGATGCTTGATCGCAAGAGGAAATTGCCAGCAAATGACCACCGGGCCGTGGCACCAACAGCCAGCAAAGCCAAGCTTCTGGCCTGCGAAATGCTGCCATATCGAGAGATGGAGACAAACACCTTCAAGGGCATGATGTCAGTGGCCATCCCACGTTACGTGGTTCCCAGCCGCTACCACTTTGCGCGCTCTGCAGTGCCTGAGTTGCATGAGCACGTGGTCAGCAAAATAACCCGAAGCTTGAAGAATGCCGTTGCCTGCAAGGTTCACCTCACCACTGACACCTGGAGGAGTGCGTTCGGCCAGGGTCGATACATCTCCCTTACCGCGCACTGGGTGAACCTTGTGGAGCCTGGCAGCGATTCCTCACCTGCTACGGCGCGGCTGTTGCCCACGCCGCAAACAGCTGCACCGCCGTCCCTCCCACTGGATAACAACAGCAGCACCTACCTCTCTGACTCCTTCTCCTCCAACGCATCTCAAAGCTGTACCTCATCCGGAAACGCTAACCCAGCAGCAGTAGGATCGTGGAAGCAGTGCAGCACAGCTGTTGGCATGCGTCAGCAAGCGTTGCTGAAGCTGATCTGCCTTGGGGATAAGCAGCACACAGGGGAGGAAATTTGGAGGGGAATAAAGGAACAGACGGATTTGTGACTGGCACCGCTGGACCTGAAACCGGGCATGGTTGTGTGTGATAATGGGAGTAATCTCATTCGCGCTTTAAGGTTGGCTAAGCTGACACACATCCATTGCCTGGTGCACGTGATGAACTTAGTAGTTCAGCGGTTCCTGAGGACATACCCAGGCGTGGCCGATCTTCTGTTGAAGGTGCGACGAGTGGCCAAACATTGTAGAAATTCCAGTACTGCTTTGGGGGCACTCGCCAAGATGCAGGAGCGCTTCAACCTCCCCCACCATCGCTTGCTGTGTGATGTCCCTACGCGCTGGAATTCTACGCTGCACATGCTAGCCCGCTTTTGCGAGCAGAAGAGTGCAGTGGTCCAGTACATGACGGCGCAGTACCGAGGCACATCCGGACAGCTGCCAAGCTTCTGTGGATCCGATTGGGCCAACATGTTGGACCTCTGCCAAGTCCTCCAAAATTTTGAGCAATTCACGTTGCTTGTGAGCAGTGACAACTCTTCAGTCAGCATTACCATACCACTGCTGTGTTTACTGAAGAAGTCAATCAAGGAAACAGCTGTCATGATGCAACTGGGGGAATCTGAAGGAGAAAACGATCAGCGTGATGATACCAACATCAGGCCATCTGCCTCAGGAAACGCTGGCCCCAGCAGCTATGACGAAGAAGAGGAGGAGGAACAGCTGGAGTTGGAGCAGGAATTTCATGCCACCACTGATGAGGGCCAGAGCGGTGCACGTTGGACTTCCACAATTCAGCGCGAATGGTCAGCAGAAGTAGACCAGGAAGAAGGTGACGACTATGATGCATCACAACAACTATCACAACGCTCACAAGAGGATGATGAGGATTCTGGCAGGACTCTGGCACACATGGCTCAATTCATGCTAGACTGCATTGAATGCGACCCACGCATTGTGCGCATTCTGGACAACACCAATTACTGGGTTTATACCCTTCTGGATCCACGGTACAAACACAGTGTTCCAAAACTGCTTGAAGAAAGAGTCAGACAGGTCAAAATGGAAGAATACCAGCAGGCCCTTGTGGAGACTTTAGAGAGGAGATTGACATCCTCCCCCTCCTTTAGCCAGTTGTACGCCGACAGACTGACTTCCGCAAACCCAGAACGACCAGGAGGGCAGCAAACAACACAAGCCGCAGCTAGTGCCCAAAAGGGAATGGTATCGGCAGTGTCCTTGGAGTGGGAAAATTTTCTGACACCCATGCAGCAGCCCACAGAACAGCAAGCGTGCAGATCCACCTCCAACACCGATCGCCTGGAGAAGATGGTCAAGGACTACATGTCAGATGGCGTAGCTGTGTTGAACAATCCATCTGCACCCTTCAACTATTGGGTATCGAAGCTAGACACCTGGCACGAACTGGCAATGTACGCAATAGAGGTGCTGGCTTGCCCAGCAGCCAGCGTTATGTCGGAACGCTGTTTCAGTGCTGCCGGAGGCATCGTCACAGATCGGCGTATCCGCCTCTCCACAGAAAATGCATACCGTCTGACTCAAATTAAAATGAATCAATCCTGGATTGGAAACGACTATGCAACACTCCTGGACCCCAACCAAGTAACATGAACAATGACCATCTGTGATGGGTTAGCGTTTCCGGTCCCTGTTTATGGAACCTCTTATCTGTATTACATTTATGACTGCATGGCGGACAAATGCATGCTATCCGCACGCTTCTTGTCCTCATGCAAGGCCTGGGTTGTTGTGTCTGAAAGCGTGGCCTTCTCCTCCTGCGCCTCCTCCTGTTCCATCACGTGTGCTGCTGCTGGGTTAGCGTTGCCGGTCCCTGTTTATGGAACCTCTTATCTTTATTACATTTATGACTGCATGGCGGCAAAAAGTATGCTATCCGCACGCTTCTTGTCCTCATGCAAGGCCTGGGTTGTTGTGTCTGAAAGCGTGGCCTTCTCCTCCTGCGCCTCCTCCTGTTCCATCACGTGTGCTGCTGCTGGGTTAGCGTTGCCGGTCCCTGTTTATGGAACCTCTTATCTTTATTACATTTATGACTGCATGGCGGCAAAAAGCATGCTATTCGCACGCTTCTTGTCCTCATGCAAGGCCTGGGTTGTTGTGTCTGAAAGCGTGGCCTTCTCCTCCTGCGCCTCCTCCTGTTCCATCACGTGTGCTGCTGCTGGGTTAGCGTTGCCGGTCCCTGTTTATGGAACCTCTTATCTTTATTGCATTTATGACTGCATGGCGGCAAAAAGTATGCTATCCGCACGCTTCTTGTCCTCATGCAAGGCCTGGGTTGTTGTGTCTGAAAGCGTGGCCTTCTCCTCCTGCGCCTCCTCCTGTTCCATCACGTGTGCTGCTGCTGGGTTAGCGTTGCCGGTCCCTGTTTATGGAACCTCTTATTTTTATTACATTTATGACTGCATGGCGGAAAAATGCATGCTATCCGCAAGCTTCTTGTCCTCATGCAAGGCCTGGGTTGTTGTGTCTGAAAGCGTGGCCTTCTCCTCCTGCGCCTCCTCCTGTTCCATCACGTGTGCTGCTGCTGGGTTAGCGTTGCCGGTCCCTGTTTATGGAACCTCTTATCTGTATTACATTTATGACTGCATGGCGGCAAAAAGCATGTTACCTGTGCAAAGAAAACAGACATTTCCCGCATTTAAAAAACAGTTTTCCCTTTGAAACTTTAAAATCGATTTTCTCAAAAACTATAAGCTCTTTTTGCTAATTTTTTTTTCTCTTGTACCCACTCCCAAGGTGCACATACCCTGTAAATTTTGGGTATGTAGCATGTAAGGAGGCTTTACAAAGCACGAAAGTTCTGGTCCCCATTGACTTCCATTACGTTCGGAGTTCGGCGCGAACACCCGAACATCGCGGCCATGTTCGGCGAACGTTCGCGAACCCGAACATCCAGGTGTTCACCCAACACTACTGGCAGGTAGCTGACTACCTGGCCTTAACTGTGGATGTAGACACTGCGAGCAGCGACGATGAACCCTTGGTCTACTGGGTGCGCAGGCTTGACCTGTGGCCAGAGCTGTCCTAATTTGCCATCCAATTTCTCTCTTGCCCTGCCGCAAGCGTCCTGCCAGAAAGGACCTTCAGTGCAGCTGGAGGCATTGTCACTGAGAAGAGAAGTCGCTTAAGTCACAACAGTGTTCAGTATCTCATCTTTATCAAAATGAATGAGGCATGGATCCTGGAGGGCTACTGCCCGACCGAAGACTAAGTCAGTCCCCACATGCAGCATCTCTGCCTGCAGGCCGCTTGATTGCCTTCTCCGCCACCACCAACAGGGTCCAGGACTCTAGGCGGATTCCTGAATTTTTAAGGCCGCTGCTAGCAGCGGCCGCTATACTAATTTTTCTGGTGCGTGTACATGCCTGCCTAATTTTTCTGGCTGCACTGCATCTGCAACAAAAAAAACAAAAGGCATGTACATGTGCCCATCCCCCTTCGTGATCATTACCTTGCCACAGTGAAGGGGCTTGCGTATCACAATGAAGCAATGACCGCCGGCTATATGAGTGTCTCGAGTGGGGGTGGCACACCAAAGATAATAAGGTCATTGCATCATTGTGGTAAGACCAAATTTGATCAGCTGGACAGTCACTGTTCTGTCATTTAGCTACATCAGCCGGGCGACCATATGGGCTGTAAAGCCACCATCACCTGCACGGCCGTCACTACACAAACGGCTGTTTGCAGTCACTGCATACCTTTCACTGCATCTGTGACTGCACATTGTATTATACCTGGCAGTCAGTGCATACCTTGCACTTGAATGGATGGCAGACTTGCCCTCCATAACTGATTCTCGTGAAAGGCATGTGGTGTCATCTTTGTCCGCCATAATGGATTCTCGTTAAAGGATTTAAAGTTAATTCAGTTCAAAAACAACAGGTCCTCCCGAGTCCCGTATTGTTATTTTTGGTCACTACCTCGGGGCAGGAATGCCATGCCTGCTGCCTTCCTTACCTATCCAGGTATCGTCTACACATCCGTGTGGTGGTAGACGTTTCTTAGGCTCCAACTCCGGAACGGAATAGAAACCTGATTCCCCGTCCATTACCCGTGGTCAGTCACCATGGTACTGAGAAACTAGTACCATCAAAAGTTTCACACACTTGAAGGAATGGCAAATTTGCCCTCCATAAAACATTCTTGGCAAATGCTTTCGAGTTGGTTTGTCTTCCGCTGGGTCAAGGGTCCATCTAATCACAGATGCCTGATCTGCAAAGCACGGTCAGGGCAGGTACAGCATGGGTCTCAGCAGGCTCCCACTTCGGACCAGAATCGAACCTTGATTCCCCGGCCATTACCCGTGGCGACAATGGCAGACTTGCCCTCCATAACTGATTCTCGTGAAAGGCAAGTGGTGTCATCTTTGTCCACCATAACAGATTCTCATTAAAGGATTTAAAGTGAATTTGTTTCAAAAACAGCAGGTCCTCCCGAGTTCCGTATTGTTATTTTTGGTTACTACCTCGGGGCGGGCATGCCTGCTGCCCTCCTTGCCTGGATGTGTGGTGGTAGCCATTTGTTAGGCTACAACTCCAGACGGGAATCACACCAGGAAGGGTTCCCCCGCCATTAACCTTGGTCACAATGGCAGACTTGCCCTCCATAATAGATTCTTGTTGCAGGTACTGAAGAGCAAGTAAAAAATGTAATGTAAAAAAAATAGATGTAAGCTTTAACAATGGTAGAGAAAGAACCATCGAAAGTTGATAAGGCAGACAGACATTACCTAACCAGACATCACTGAGTGAGGAAGAGCAATCTCGCCATGGTGCGCACTGCGCAGTAGTCCACCACGGCTGTCACAACACAGACAGCTCTTTGCGGTGCATTACACAGTGAGTTTGGTGTGTCAGTGTGAAGCAGTACACTAATTACACTCCCTGATTGATGTATACACATGCAAGATGTTTGAAAGCACTTTAGGCCTGCAATTTAGCATTCAATGTGATTTCTGCCCTTAAAACACTGCTTTGCATCAAATCCTGATTTTTCGCCGGGACTTTTGGCATATATCCCATTCCGCCACCTGGGGGGCCAGGTGTTAGACCCCTGAAACATGTTTTCCATCACTTTTCTGGCCAGCATAAGTGTTTCTAGTGTTCCAAGTTCGCCTCCCCATTGAAGTCTTTTGCAGTTCGCAAACTTTTCCGCAAACCGAACCTTCCGCGGAAGTTCGCGAACTGGGTTCGCGAACCGAAAATCGGAGGTTTGCGACATCTCTTCTGTGATGTAACTCCTAACTATTATTTATTATTACACAGTACAGAAGCTATTAAACTCACACATTAAGTACAGAAGCTAATAAACTCACAGACTAACAGTAGAAATTAACTGAACGGGTGTAGTACTACACAATAATAACTAAGTCGTGTGCAAGACAGTGGGTGACAATTACAGTCGGTCACACACAGTCAGACGCAATCAATCAATCGGGTCGGGCAGATGACTGTCACAGATCACAACAGATGATGGTCTGTACACAGTAACTAACTATTAACTAACACAGTACTGAAGCTATAAACTGTCACAGATCACAACAGATGCTGGCCTGTACACAGTCAGTAACTAACTATTAACTAACACAGTACTGAAGCTATAAACTGTCACAGATTACAAAAGATGCTGGCCTGTACACAGTCAGTAACTAACTATTAACTGCATCTGTGTGACCGCACGCTGTTTTATATATCAGTCCGTGCATACCTTTTAACTGCACCTGTGTGACAGCTGCACATTGTATTGTAATACCAGTCCATGTATACCTTTCACTGCACCTGTGTGACAGCACACAGTTTTATATACCAGTCACTGCATACCTGTTCACTGCACCTGTGTGACCGCACGCTGTTTTATATACTAGCCCGTGCATACCTGTTAACTGCACCTATGTGACAGCTGCACATTGTATTGTAATATCAGTCACTGTATACCTTTCACTGCACCTGTGTGACAGCACGCAGTTTTATATACCAGTCACCGCATACATTTCACTGCATCTGTGTGACCACATGCTGTTTTATATAGCAGTCACTGCATATATTTCACTGCATCTGTGTGACCACACGCTGTTTTATATACCAGCAGTCAGTGCATCCATTTTCACTGCACCTGTGTGACCGCACACTGTTTTATATAGAAGTCGCTGCATAAATTTCACTGCATCTGTGTGAACGCATGCTGTTTTATATAGCAGTCACTGCATACCTTTCACTGCTTCTGTGTGACTGCACGCTGTTTTATATACCAGCAGTCAGTGCATCCATTTTCACTGCACCTGTGTGACTGCACATTGTTATACCAGCAGTCACTGCAACCTTTTCACTGCACCTGTGTGACTGCACATTGTTATACCAGCAGTCACTGGAACATTTTCACTACACCTGTGTGACTGCACATTGTATTATAGCAGCAGTCGCTTCTTACATTTTACTGCACCTGTGTGACTGCACATTTATACCAGCAGTCACTGCAACCTTTTTACTGCACCTGTGTGACTGCATATTGTTATACCAGCAGTCCCTGCAACTTTTTCACTGCACCTGTGTGACTGCACATTGTTATACCAGCAATCACTGCAACCTTTTCACTGCACCTGCGTGACTGCACATTGTATTAGTCAAGTCACTGCATACCTTTCACTTCATCCCCCCCAATACGGACAAAACAAAAGGCAGAGGCAGAGCCAGAGGCAGGCCACCCGGCAGGTGTGTTCGAGGTCATGCTGAGAAGATTTTGTGCGGCCCTGGACCAAAGTATAGTGCTCAGAAGAAGGTACATGCCATCAACTCCCAAGGTTGCCAGGACGTAGTTGACTATTTAATACAGAACACCCTATCTTCCTCAGCTTCTGCACGGAACCGTGACATATCTTCCTCTGCAGCCACCACTGCTACTACTAGCACCACATCAGCTCCATTTGACACTTCGCAGGGGTTACTCGGGGGGGGGGGGGATTAACTGATTCACAGCCATTATTTTTACAAGATGACGGTGCTAAGCATGTTAAACCACCACCTCATATGTCTTAGTTTGGCACCAGTATGGACCTAAGGCAAGCATGGGCAAACTTGACCCTCCAGCTGTTAAGGAACTACAAATCCCACAATTCATTTGCCTTTATGAGTCATAACTGTGGCTGTCAGACTCCTGCAATGCATTGTGGGACTTGTAGTTCCTCAACAGCTGGAGGGCAAAGTTTGCCCATGCCTGACCTAAGGTGTGAGGATGATGAAGTACCTGTTGTTGGTGCAGTTTTGGAGGTGTCTGATACAAGAGAAGCTGTGGAGGATAATAATGATGATGATCATATTGCCATAGATGTCACATGGGTTCCCAAATGACAAGATGAACAAGGGGACAGCTCAGAGGGGGAGTCAGAGAGGAGTAGGAGGAGACAAGTTGCTGAAAGAAGCAGGGGGAGCTCGTTGTCAGGAACAGCTCGTGGCAGTGTCCGACGGCATGTATCGCCACCTATGGACAGCCAACCAACATGCCCTTCAACGTCAGCTGCTGACGCCACAACTAAAGTGCAATCATTCCAGGGCTCAGAGGCGTAGACATTTTTTTGTGTGTATGCCTCAGATGAGAGCAATGTCATCTGTACTCTCTGCAACCAAAAATTAAATTGTGGAAAGACCAAGACCCACCGTAGGGACAGCTGCCTTACGAAGGCACATGGTGAAAAAGCACAAACAGCAATGGGATGACCACCTGAGGAAAAGCAGCACACAAACGCAAAGCCACCCTCCGCCTCCTCTTCCTTCTTCAGGTGCAGCATCTTTAGCCGCTTTATCCCTTGCACCTTCACAGCCACCCTCCTCCCCTCCACCTCTCACCTCGAACGGTTCCTAATCCTCTGCCCACAGCAGCAGCCAGGTGTCAGTGTAGGAAATCTTTGAGTGGAAAAAGCCAATGTCTGCCAGTCACCCCCTTGCCTGGCATCTGACAGATGGCTTGGTGGAACTGTTAGCTCGCCAGCTGTTACCATACCAGCTGGTGGACTCTGAGGCCTTCCAAAAATTTGTGGTGATTGGGACACCACAGTGGAAGATACCAGACCACAATTATTTTTCTCAAAAGGCGATACCCAAACTGTACCATGATGTTGAAAGGCAAATGTTGTAATCTGCGTTACGTCAAGGGTCCATCTGACCATGGATTCCTGGTCTGCCAAGCACGGTCAGGGCAGGTACATTACTTATACAGCCCATTAGGTCAACCTGGTGAACTCTGGCAAGCAGAACAGTAAATGGCTGTGCAGCGGACCTAGTTGTGACACCACCACAGCTTGCAGGCAGGCCTGCTGCCACCTACTCTCCTTCTCCTCCTACTCCTCCTGCTACTTCCTCTTCGCTGTCGTCCTCCTTCTCCTCGGCTGAGTGGTAGTGCCACTGTACTGGTGCTGTGATCTCCTCTCCAACTACACACCCCCAGCTCCCCAGGGCATATGCTGCATGCCAGGTATGACGGTGTCATGCCATCTTGGACATGTCTTGCCTCAAAGCTGAGAGCCACACTGGAGCAGCTCTCCTGGCTGCTCTGAACAAACAGGTGGATCGGTGGCTGACCTTACACCAACTGGAGATCAGCAACGTGGTGTGTGACAACGGCAGCAATCTCTTGTCGGCTTTGAGTTTGGGAAAGTTGACACATGTACCCTGCATGGCACATGTGCTCAATCTTATAATCCAAAGATTTGTGTCTAAGTACCCAGACTTGCAGGAGGTCCTGAAGTAGTCCAGAAAGGTGTATGGGCATTTCAGGCGTTCCTACACAGCCATGGCGCACTTGGACGATATTCAGCGGAGAAACAAATTGCCGGTAAGGCACTTGATTTGCGATAGCCCGACACACTGGAATTCAATGCTCCAGATGTTTGAGCAGCCTGCTACAACAGGAGAAAACCGTCAATGAGTATCTGTCCAACTACAGTGAAAGGTCATGCTCTGGGGAGCTGGGGGTCGGGCCGAAGTAGTGGAAACTCATGCATAATGCCTGCAGGCTCATGCGTCCGGTCGGCTTGATCCCATACTTTCTTCCTGGAGTGTGCCGTGCGTAGAGTGGCGGATCAAGCTGTAGAGGAGCGTGATCAGGAAGAGGAGGAAGATTTGTAGGAGACATCACCTGCGGCATCATCAACACCTGCGGCATCACAGAGGAGGGGGGAGGAGGGGGGAGGAGGAGGAGGAGTGGTCTGGGGAAGTGGAGTCAGATGAGGAAGGTGTTTTTTTTTTGTGTATCCCTCACTCCCTTCCTCCCTTCCTCCTTCTGGAGGGAGGAGGGTCTCATCTTGTAGAATTTCAAAAGCCAGCTTATATACCTTGGCCAGGAATTGAACCCAGGGCTTGGCCGGGAATTGAACTCAGGTCTGAGTGCTTGGTAGTCAGCTTTCTTAACCACTATACCACCACCAACACTACATGCTGAAAGCAGCCTAGCATGTACCATTATGATCTATCCTAGAGAAAAATGAGCTTGCTTAAAGATTTGTAGGCTTTTAAAAGCCAGCTTACACACCTTGGCCGGGAATTGAACCCAGGTCTAGAGTGCTTGGTAGTCAGCTCTCTTAACCGCTATACCACCACCAACACTACATGCTAAAGCCAGCCTAGCATGTACCATTGTGGTATACCCAAGAGAAAAATGAGCTTTCTCTCTCTCTCTCTCTGTAGGACTTGATGGTTTTAAGCTGAAAATTCACTTCAATGGCATCAACGGATACCAGCAGAATTTCACAGGCAATTTCGGAATTCTGCTGGATTGAAAAAGCAATTCCGTTCCAACCAAACGGAATGGAATGACCGATTTCCGCCCAAAATTTCAGAAAATACAATTCCGCTGAAAGCGGTGACCATCCCTACTAGAGAGAGAGAGAGAAATGAATCTACATGGCTATCTGGAGTTCTCTTCAGACAACTGTTGAACACAAAAGGCAAGGCCATGCCTGGGTGGGGTTGAACCACCAACCTTTTAGTTAACAGCCAAACACACTAACCAATTGTGCCACAGAGACTGTGTTCTACTTGTGGCCAATGTGAGATGGTGTTTGACATGCTACACATCCTTAAGCAACAATAAAAACTGGAGCACCTGGCGCTCAAACAACAGACACACTGTGATCAATATGATCCAGATATAACAAGTCCTGTCAATGCAGCAATGTCTGATGTAGCAGTTCCAGCACAATTCGTGTGGGAAAAGACCTATACTTGCTCAGACTTGATATTATGTCCGTTCACGAGTGAAGATATGTCACAGTACCTTTTTTAGATGACCAATACTTTCACATGGAAACCTCTGATCCTACCATCCGTTTCAGCGTGTATGGATAGTTCCTATTCCGCGCGGCTCAGATCCGAGCTCGCGCGAGACAGCTCACAGCCTCCGTCAACCTCCGCCGGCAGTGACGTCACCCTCTGCGTTCCAATACTATCCAGGGTGGTGTTGGCTCACTTCCTGGGTAGGGATACGCAAGAGGGACAAACAATAGTGCAGACTGCGCCCTGAGTTGGTGACGCTGCGCTATGAAACACACTTACGGACGATTTCTTGGGTTTATTGCATGTAATAAAATATATATCCCGATCCGGATTTCGGCCTCACACCTTCATCAGGGGATACATCATACAGTTATGGTCAAGTTTATATAGACATGTCTATAAAGGTGACTCCTCCCACCTCGTTTCCATTTAATTGCCAACACTACAAGAGGTGAGAGGGGACATGCATACATTCCATTTAGTTTTAACAATGTATATAACCAACAATAAATAACAGATTAAAATAATAAAATTGAATAAAACCACAAAGTAATATAAACAGTAATCTATAATAAAAGGTATTTGCTACTCATCTTTAATAAAACAGTTGAGATCTATATGAGCATTCAGGCCCCCAGGTTTCAATGTATCTAACTGGTATATCCAGCGTGTTTCTAGCTGTGATAAGGTTTTAATGGTATTTCCACCCCTCCAATGGGGTTTAATAGAATCAATGGCAAAACATCTGATGCCTCCAGGAGATCTATTATGACATAACGTAAAATGTTCAGGAATGCTATGGGATTTATCATCAGGGTTACGAATGTTATAAATATGTTCAGAGAAGCGTTTCTTGGCAGTTCTGCCCGTGCGGCCCACATACTGCATACCGCACGGACAGACTACCAGGTAAACTACATGTGTGGTGGTGCACGTGAGGAACTGGGAGATTTTAAATTCCTTCCCATTAGTCTTGGAGGTGAAGGATTTAACTACCCTCCCCCCAAATTCACAGATCTTACAGAGATGGGTCTTTTTGCAGGGGTAGAACCCCTTAAGATTGGGAAACATCTGGGGTCTATCAGGTTTAACACAATTTTTAACCAATTTACTAGCCATGTTTGGTGGTCTCCTATAGATGATCAATCACAAGAAAATGTATGCGTGCTCTACACCAAGCTTAACCCTTTCAAGTCTAGCTGTGCAAATCTGGCTAAAATGGCTTACCATGAGACATGCTCACGCAGAAATGCATCTGCTTTCGCATGCCAAACTTTGCAGGGTCAAAAAACAATACCGCGAAGCGGTTGCCCTGGGGGAATTAGTTCATGCTGCAAAGCGGTTGCCCTGCGGGAATTAGTTCATCCTATAGATGATACGGGGCTTTTTTGGAAGCTTGGGTCCCAAAACTGGATCCTGCCTCAAAATGCCCCAATTTTTGTTCAAAAAATGTTTAACATGCTGATGGTCATTTGAGAAAGTGGTGATAAAGGAGAATGCTTATCTTGGAAAAACGAATATGAAATCTGAGCAACGCGAGTTTGTTTTGGCCCTTCTGATCTTTGCTTTGACACATAATTATTTTTGGCATGCTGGGGCGTACTACCTGCAGAAGCGCGGTTGTGCCATGGGTGCAGGGTTCGCACCCAGCTTCGCCAATATATTCAAGGTAGTTTGGGAAGAGGAGATTCTTAGTAGACCTTGCTCCTGGCCTGTTTTACAGTGGTCAAGGTATATTGATGACTTGATGATTATGTGGGGGGGGCCCCAAAAATGAGTTTGATGATTATATCACCTTATTGAACACGAACGAGGTGGGGATAGTCTTGACAGCTACAAGCAGCCCCGAATCCATTATCATTACTCATTTTAAAGATACAGACCGGAATGGTTATATTCCGATCGGAAGCTGCCATCACCCTAATTGGCTTAAGGGGGTACCTAGGGGTAAATTCCTGCATCTTCACAGGAACTGTTCCCACCCAGAAGATTATGTCTCCCAGTCTAATAAACTAGCTGAGAGATTTATCAAGAAGGGGTATGACCCACTGACCATCCAGCAGCAGCGTGAACAAGTCGGGATGATGGATAGGGCCCTTACTTTTGCACCACGAGCTAGAGGGGATGCCGATATGGATTTCTCTTTTCTAACTGGCTATAGTCGGCAGTTTAGACAGGTTGAAGCAATATTTAAGAAACATTGGGGTATCTTGCAGCAGGACCCAGTCCTACAAGCTCATATTCCAGAACGCCCTAAGTTTATTTATAAACGTGCTAGAAACCTTAAGGACTTTCTACCCCGAGCTGTGTTGACCCCCCACGGCCCTTGGCCAATCCATGACAAACGGCCAGTTTCTATCCTTGCAGATCTTGCAGGGCTTGCCGTGAAGGGCACACTGTTAAGAGTGTTTCAGTTACATCTTTCTCCAATGGTGGTACTTTCAGGATTAGAGAATTTATTACTTGTAATACCCCTTATGCGGTCTATGTGCTGTGGTGTGGCTGCGGACTCCAATATATTGGTAGGACCACTATAGCCCTCCATAAGCGATGGGGGGAGCATATATATAAAATAGGCAAGGGCTTTGAGCAAGCAGCATAGTGTTTCTAGACACTTTTCTTCCCATCATGGCCGCTGTTCTAATAGCTTAAAGATGTGTGGGGTACAGAAAGTCCAAAACCAGTGGAGGGGGCTCAATCGAACACGTGAAGTGTCCAAATTGGAGATCCAATGGATCCACAAAATGGGGGTTCTTGAACCTGGGGGTCTTAATATTGATATTGACCTAAACTGCTATATTAGCCATAATTAGCCGAATGCTAGCGTGTGGGTAGTGGGAAAGGGGCGATTGTTATTACTTTTATTTTTATTATTTTTGCTCTTATTTTTGTTATTTTAATCATATTTAATTTTATTGATCTTTAATTGCTTTTTGCCTGGCCTACGGGTAGTGCAATTTTGGATAGTATTTGTCCATGTATGGCATATATGCATTAAGAATCAATTCATTCAATATATGTTGCCATCATGTGGTTGTTTTAAATATTGTTGTATAATTGTGACATATGAAGAGTCATCGATTCCTCAATATGATTTTTAAATATTAACTGTGAATTAACACATTGTATCCATTTATATGTATGAAATTAAACTGTGTTTTAATTAAGTTTGCTGTGAAACAGCGGCGTTGAGTGGGTGATTCAGCAGCTCTATGTGCGCATGCCAGCCTTTATAAACTCGTCGCTCTCTGTGTTCCGTTGCCCCTGAGGATTCCTGATTCCTGATTCCTGAAATGCATAGGGCAGAACTACGGAGCGGCGCTAATGTCTGACGTCACTGGACGCAGTGACTGGTCGGCGTTTCTGTAGTGTTAGTGGCAGCGCGTCTGTTACTTTGCGCTGGGGTAGTGTGGTGGGCGCTGGCTTGGCCTTTATCATACAGCTGCCTGACTCTCCCAGCCGGACGTGGCTGTTTACCCAACCGCTTGTACCAAAGTTTTAAGAACCTTTTTAACATTAAAAACGGGAGTCCTACCCTTTTACGCTATGTGAAGCGTCTTTTTTGATTGGAGGTAACAGCAAGTGACTACCCACGGAGGGACCAGGAGCGGAACCTATTCCATTGCGGAGGTTGCCTGGGAGGCTGAGGGGTGGCCTATACCCCTAAGGCGCAGTCGGGCCCATTCTGGCCATACCATCTGGTGAGTCTCTCTATGTTAGGGGGCGGGCTGTTACTGCCTGAAGCACTGTCAACTGTTTTGCCTCTTGTGAACATTGGTGCATAGACTGTCTTTGAGCGCTTACCCAACCTTCTGTCTTAATCCCATTAGCTATTCACTGATAGCCAGGGAGCACTCCACCGTTTTGGGACTGGTGTTGTCAGTTTTTTGTGCATTCAATTTTAAGTTAACTGTGTGATTTCCCTGTGAGCGCTTGTATACATTCTTTCTATAGTTTCACTTTGTGGTATAATAGCTGCACACAATGGAATTGTTTGACTTCAGATCCCACAGGGATGCTGATTTGGATGCCATTTTTGGTCGTGAAACTGAGGCCTTAGGCCTACTCGACCAAAATTTTAAACAATTACAAAATGTTATGGGGAAAGAACTTACTACGTGGTGGGATATAGCTACGCTTAAATGCTACCATAGTAAGTACCCAAAACTGTTAGGTGGGAATTTGAAGCTAATGATGGTGAGAGTACCTCCCAAAAAGATGAGGAATGGGAAAATTACCTCACTAAATGCGGATTGGGAGCAATGGAAATATTGATTAAACGAAAAACTAAGAGATTGGAAAGGCTGGGTGGGGAAATTGAGGAATTGAATAACTTATTAGAACCTCATAAAAATTCGGATGAATTTAAAGATAAGTCTAAGCTCCTACATGAGGTTTTAAAGAAAAATGAAAAGAACCTTATTGTGGAAAAACAAAAAAAGTTTGCAAGGGACTGTGAGGCTGTAACGATTGTGGAATTCTCTCCGTGATCAGCGCACAGGGCGTGCGCTGACACTGCGGAAATCCTCCACAAGCGTATAATTTGAGGGAACCCAGCAAAAGGTGCAATGCACCTGTAGAGGGAAATTCCTGTCGGCAGGTGGAGCTGTGGCGTGCAGAGGAACAGCTCCTCTGCCTTGCCACACACGCCAGACAGGAATTGCACGAAGGGAAGAAACGCAGGGCAAGATAGCCCTGAAAGAGAGAGATCAAAGCGACAGAGGGTTTGTGTGTTCATCAAACTAGTCGCCACCCTGCGACGATTACCAGGAAGATAAAGTGAGAAGGCAATCGCTGGAGATGGCGGTTGCTAACAGCGACACCAGACCGAATAAGCACAGATGAGGAATGTATGTATGTCCACCAATCTAGCCGCCAACCTGCGACGGCGGACACACAACAAAGGAAACTGAGTGAGAACGCAATCGCCTGAGAAGCGATTGCGAATGAGATTGAGCAAAGGGACAGATTGTATGTGTGTGCACCAAACTAGTCGCCAACCAGCAGATATGAAGTAGGAACGCAATCGCTAGAGAGGCGATTGCCAGAGGTGACACAAGGCTACAGCAAGGCAGAGCACGAGAGTAGCAAAGGCACAGCAAATATACAATGAAAAGATAAGGAAAATAACAATTGCTAACTAAACGCGATCACCGCACTCATTTGCAACAGTGCACGCGTTTATGCGCAGTCTCCGCGTGTTAAGCACAACAGAGACAAGCATGCCTAACTAACCACCGACAGACAAACATAAAACAGAGGACGCGAGCGCTTGCTTAACGGTTACCTCACTGAGCCTCCAGCAAGCGTTCGTAACAGACAAGACAGATACACGAAAACAGGAATAAGTGAGAGATAGGATCCACAGCACTAGCGCAAGAGGCTAGTGCGATCCAGGAAGACAGAACAGAAGAATCCACAGCACTAGCGCAAGGCGAGTGCGATCCAAGCTAGACAGGCAGATGAGATAGCTGGTAGCAACTGCTGCTCCAGCTATACTTCAAGAACAAAGATCAGAACGATCTCCTGTCGACCACCGCAGGGAAAGGACAACCGCAACAGACAAACAAAACAGATATGCAATCCTAACTGCACTAGGGAATCTGCCTAGTGCAGTCCCAGGAATTACTCTAAGCTGATCTTTAAACAATGAGCAAGGCTGACATCCCAGGAGTGTTACACAGGACTAACCCTTATGACCAGCCCAGGTCTGTGATATCACATGGTATATATAGAGCAAGCCTACAAAGGATGTGGCTAGGCAATCTGCATGACAAACGTATGCAAATTCCTCAGCAGCAAGCTGCAAAACTGACAAAAGATCTCTCTTCCAGAGACCTGCAGAATGCAGACCTGAACAGTGGTCAAAAAGCTGCCTGCCTGCACAGGCAGCCGAGCGGATCCTCACAGTACCCCCCCCCCCCCCTCTAGAGTCGGATTCCAGACGAGCCTCTAACCTGATATTTGCAAAAGACTCTAACTGAAGACTCATGAAGGTCAGGACAGCCCGACAAGGCCCAATTCCAGAGTCAGCACACCCGAAACCGACCTCATCGGAAGGGGAAGCCACCGAAACATGCCCTTCAGTACCACAAGTCTCAGTGTAACACCCATCAGGACTGTGAATGCCAGAGAAGAAGCCATCAACACCCACCAAGCCATGCCCACCACCTTCCAAGGACCGTCCAAAAATACCAAACCTGCCACAATACCCATTCGAAGTGTTCCTTTCCACAAAGCACCCACTGCTGATCTCATCCAAGGTACCAGGAAATATTTCTCCCAGGATCTCCCAGAACACTTTGAAGCTCCGCAGAGATCCCAGGAGGGCAGAACGATCACCAGGCTCACACGGAGAACTATCAAGAACCCCTATGGAACCAATGACAATTCCGGATTCAGAATTACCAGGACAAGCATCAAGACCAGGGCCTTCAGGGACCACCTCTGGGCATGCTGGCAGGCAGGCAACATCAGAACAGGTTTCCACCGAGGAAGCATCTGAGCAGGCTGGCAACCGAGACACACTTGGGCTTTCTGGGTCACAGAACACATCGGGGTACATTAGCCCAAGGGGAACCTCAGGACACGTCGAGGAACTGCCAACCTCAGAGTCCGTTACGACAAGACCAAAACCAGAACTGGGCAGAGAATCATCACGAGCAGAGGTCACAAGCACTGGACTTTCAAAAGAAGGCTTGGACTCAAACCTAGAAATCTCTGTGACAATAATATCATCATTGACTACATATGAGTGAAGCTCCACCAGAGCTGCAAAGGTAGACAGCACAACAGCAATGCCTACTGAAGTGGGCAACACCTCAGAAGGACTTGGGGGGCCGGAGACATCTCCTACAAGTTCTGCACCCTTTGGGAGGAACTCGGAGGTCTCCAGGACATCAGACAAAGCCTCAGAAACATCATTTTCCAAGTTTTCTAAGAAGGATTCTGAACTATCCATGTTACAGGGCAAAACTGGAACTTTATTTTGTGGACAGGGCAGATGTCCCAGGGAAGGGTACACCATAAACTGAGACTGAATTTCATCATCATGAGCAGAATGTACAGGAATATTTACTGGAACACACACTGACTCCCTAACTTTAATCTCACTGCACCCAGAATTCTGCGTAGCAGTCAAACTAGCTTGCAACTCCAAAACTGCAGAAAAACAGGTGAGTATAGTAGCAATACCTAGACGAGCCTCTAGGGACACTGCAGGAGACTCTAAACAAGGCCACATTAACTCATCTAGAGTACAGAGTGCAGAATCAGCACTTTCCTCAGAACAAGAAAGGGACTCACAAATGTCAGTGCGAGTGGAAATCATGTTTTCATTCATGGTACAGGGCAGATTCAGAGAACGCTTCTCTGGGCAAAGCAAAGAAGCTCCAGCATCAGATTCGCAAAACCGAAGCACTGTCTCACTCTTAGATTCGGCTAACAATGTCAAATCCGAGGAGTCAGAACGCAAAACTTGCGAATCAAAAATCGCTTTAGGTTGTGAAACTGACGCTTCCATAGCGCAAACCTCTGCGATCTGCGGGGCAGACTGTAAGGCGTTCAGGACAGAAACACTGGAGCAACTGTCACCAGGCAACGGGCCCTTATAGGTGTGAACAGGGTGAGACAAAGACGCATTTGCAGTAGAAATAGCGACAACATCAGGAAAAACTTTATTAGACATATTAATTTTACTTTTGATGCTGCATAATTTAGGAATTTTCCCCATAGCAGGATCACAGATGGAAGATCTTAAAGATTTGTCTCTAAATGACAAGGGGTCCCACACATCCTTGAGAAAACTGGCACATCCATGCCGATCACAATCTGCAGGAACATCCGAGAAACAGGCATCAGATCGCACAGATTCAAACTGCACGTAGTCAGTAGAGAATCCTCCCGGATTCGCACAGTAATCAACCACAGTGGCACACCCACTCATTTCAGATCGCACAATGTCAAGACTCACATGCTTTACCCCAGAAAGGCAGGAACAATCATCCGACAACGATGTCTCTTTATTGGAATGAATTGATTGGTCATTGGTGTGTGTGTGCAACTCATCCAAAATCATCTGCCATACATAAATCACCAGATCCACATCACCCTCGTCACATTCATCGGAATCAATCAAAAGGTACATAGAATAGAGACAATCATTCAAGACATCTTCGCTTTTTGCAATGTAAAAATCGCTAAAGGCTTTCCAATCAAAATCAAATTCCTCCATCAAGGCCCCAATGCCCCATGAGGCAAATGGAGGTTCAAACAAGCCAGTATTCAGATAATCTCCATATGGGTGGAGTTCAGGAACAAGAACAGATTTTTCAACTGGTTTAATATAGTGTGCGATCCTACCTATAATAGGATCCACATAAGCTTTGGATTGGGGCAAAAAACCCGGAGACTGAGCAACATCATTGTAAACATCATTATCATACTGAATGGTTTTGAACATTTCAGACTTGACAGAAATAACCTCTTTATTTGTGGTTGCTATGGGCAACGGATCTTTTGGCTGACAAGCCAAATCAGTAGATTGGCCTGCAAGCACCAATTCATTAACATATGGTAATGACACAGAAATGTTGCATAACCTAATCTGATCAGCATCATGCACTGCAGAAAAAAAAACTCATAGAAATAACTTGGCATGCAAGTTCCAAGCTTACGAGAAAAGACATGAGCCAGAAATCTGCGAGGGTTATGTCTCAGATTCTCGTGTCTGGCATACTCATCAGCCCACACGAACAGATCCCCTTGGAAAAGATTGTAAGCAATCTGACCACTCCAAGTGGAAATATTGGTGGCCTGAAATTCAGGATTTGCCAAGAATCTGGAACATTCTGATATGAACTCATCTCTGGTTTCAGAGTCCAGTATCTTAAACCTCTTAAAGATACAGGACCCATATTTGACCAAATCGTACAAATCGGAAATTCCCTCTACACTGGGAATTTTGGTTTGGCTGGTCATACTGTAACGATTGTGGAATTCTCTCCGTGATCAGCGCACAGGGCGTGCGCTGACACTGCGGAAATCCTCCACAAGCGTATAATTTGAGGGAACCCAGCAAAAGGTGCAATGCACCTGTAGAGGGAAATTCCTGTCGGCAGGTGGAGCTGTGGAGTGCAGAGGAACAGCTCCTCTGCCCTGCCACACACACCAGACAGGAATTGCACGAAGGGAAGAAACACAGGGCAAGATAGCCCTGAAAGAGAGAGATCAAAGCGACAGAGGGTATGTGTGTTCACCAAACTAGTCGCCACCCTGCGACGATGAACACACAACCAGGAAGATAAAGTGAGAAGGCAATCGCCGGAGATGGCAGTTGCTAACAGCGACACCAGACCGAATAAGCACAGATGAGGAATGTATGTATGTCCACCAATCTAGCCGCCAACCTGCGACGGCGGACACACAACAAAGGAAACTGAGTGAGAACGCAATCGCCTGAGAAGCGATTGCCAGAGGTGACACAAGGCTACAGCAAGGCAGAGCACGAGAGTAGCAAAGGCACAGCAAATATACAATGAGAAGATAAGGAAAATAACAAACGCTAACTAAACACGAACACCGCACTCATTCGCAACAGTGCACGCGTTTATGCGCGGTCTCCGCGTGTTAAGCACAACAGAGACAAGCACGCCTAACTAACCACCGACAGACAAACATAAAACAGAGGACGCGAGCGCTTGCTTAACGGTTACCTCACCGAGCCTCCAGCAAGCGTTCGTAGCAGACAAGACAGATACACGAAAACAGGAATAAGTGAGAGATAGGATCTACAGCACTAGCGCAAGAGGCTAGTGCGATCCAGGAAGACAGAACAGAAGGATCCACAGCACTAGCGCAAGGCGAGTGCGATCCAAGCTAGACAGGCAGATGAGATAGCTGGTAGCAACCGCTGCTCCAGCTATACTCCAAGAACAAAGATCAGAACAATCTCCTGTCGACCACCGCAGGGACAGGACAATTGCAACAGACAAACAAAACAGATATGCAATCCTAACTGCACTAGGGAATCTGCCTAGTGCAGTCCCAGGAATTACTCTAAGCTGATCTTTAAACAATAAGCAAGGCTGACACCCCAGGAGTGTTACACAGGACTAACCCTTATGACCAGCCCAGGTCTGTGATATCACATGGTATATATAGAGCAAGCCTACAAAGGATGTGGCTGGGCAATCTGCATGACAAACGTATGCAAATTCCTCAGCAGCAAGCTGCAAAACTGACAAAAGGTCTCTCTTCCAGAGACCTGCAGAATGCAGACCTGAACAGTGGTCAAAAAGCTGCCTGCCTGCGCAGGCAGCCGAGCGGATCCTCACAGAGGCCTACAAAAACCATCTTGCTTATAAGTGGCAGGTTCGGAAACGAGATAGAGAGAACTCGCAACAAGGCACTGTAGTTGTTGTGGCTGAGGGTGGAGCTGTCCCTAAATATCCAAGGCCGGTCACCCCTAGGATCCCTAGGGGCCAGGGACATGGGCAACAGCTGGGATCAATTAACCCACGACATACCCCCAAATGGAAAGCTGTGCCTAATAGCAGAGGTCCATTAAATGGGGTTCAACCCAAATATAATCATTACCCAGATAATGGTTATCAGTCACAGTTTAATCAACCTACTAGCTATCCCAAGAGGAATGTTAATAGCTACCCACAGAATAGAGGACAACCATACCCCTCCTATTCAGGTTATCAGCCACAGAATAGATCCCAACCCACATATACTGTACCAATTAACAATAGATATCAAGTTCTTGAGCACCAGCAGGATGAACCTCCTTTTCTTTGGAATTACCCAAAACCACGGTTCAGGGACAATCAAGAGATCATTACAGGGGTTTCTCCAAAAGCTGCCAACAAACGAAGAGCAGAAGAGGGTGCAGAGGGGGGAGAAGAGAAAAGGCTAAGAACCTAATAGGACAGGGTATTTTTAACATTAGTGGGTGTCCCCTCACTAAACCACAACTTAAACTTATTGATCAGGGGCTTAAATATGCTCCCCCTAGTCAGTTAAATAAATTTGATGCGTACATCGATGTGCATAAATACACACGGAAGCTCAATATAAAGAAATATTTTCTTAAAAAAGAAGGGCCTAGTACTAGGATTAACCCTCCTGAAGTATATAGACATACTAATTTAAGAAATAGATCTCTGTTTAATCCGCAGGTTAACAGTATAGATAGTACCGTGCAGGTGTCGGGGTAGACGTTACTCTGCATGGCGGATGTGTCGTCCCTCTACCCCATCATACCCCATGATCACGGACTGCGGGCTACTGATGCTTATCTTGGAAAAACGAATATGAAATCTGAGTGTTTTGGCCCTTCTGACCTTTGCTTTGACACATAATTATTTTTGGCATGCTGGGGCGTACTACCTGCAGAAGCGCGGTTGTGCCATGGGTGCAGGGTTCGCACCCAGCTTCGCCAATATATTCATGGCGGTTTGGGAAGAGGAGATTCTTAGTAGATCTTACTTCCGGCCTGTTTTACAGTGGTCAAGGTATATTGATGACTTGATGATTATGTGGCAGGGGGCCCAAAAATGAGTTTGATGATTATATCACCTTATTGAACACGAACGAGGTGGGGATAGTCTTGACAGCTACAAGCAGCCCCGAATCCATTATCTTTTTTGATTTGGAAATCCATAAGACCAATGACATTCTGTGGACACGTACTCATTTTAAAGATACAGAGCGGAATGGTTATATTCCGATCGGAAGCTGCCATCACCCTAATTGGCTTAAGGGGGTACCTAGGGGTAAATTCCTGCATCTTCGCAGGAACTGTTCCCACCCAGAAGATTATGTCTCCCAGTCTAATAAACTAGCTGAGAGATTTATCGAGAAGGGGTATGACCCACTGACCATCCAGCAGCAGCGTGAACAAGTTGGGATGATTACTTTTGCACCACGAGCTAGAGGGGATGCCGATATGGATTTCTCTTTTCTAACTGGCTATAGTCCGCAGTTTAGACAGGTTGAAGCAATATTTAAGAAACATTGGGGTATCTTGCAGCAGGACCCAGTCCTACAAGCTCATATTCCAGAACACCCTAAGTTTATTTATAAACGTGCTAGGAACCTTAAGGACTTTCTGGTCCCGAGCTGTGTTGACCCCCCACGGCCCTTGGCCAATCCATGGCAAACGGCCGGTTTCTATCCTTGCAGATCTTGCAGGGCTTGCCGTGAAGGGCACACTGTTAAGAGTGTTTCAGTTACATCTTTCTCCAATGGTGGTACTTTCAGGATTAGAGAATTTATTACTTGTAATACCCCTTATGCGGTCTATGTGGTGTGGCTGCGGACTCCAATATATTGGTAGGACCACTATAGCCCTCCATAAGCGATGGGGGGAGCATATATATAAAATAGGCAAGGGCTTTGAGCAGCATAGTGTTTCTAGACACTTTTCTTACCATCATGGACGCTGTTCTAATAGCTTAAAGATGTGTGGGGTACAGAAGGTCCAAAACCAGTGGAGGGGGCTCATTAGAACATGTGAAGTGTCCAAATTGGAGACCCAGTGGATCCACAAAATGGGGGTTCTTGAACCTGGGGGGTCTTAATATTGATATTGACCTAAACTGCTATATTAGCAATAATTAGCCGAATGCTAGCGTGTGGGTAGTGGGAAAGGGGCGATTGTTATTACTTTTGTTTTTATTATTTTTGCTATTATTTTTGTTATTTTAATCATATTGATCTTTAATTGCTTTTTGCCTGGCCTACGGGTAGTGCAATTTTGGATAGTATTTGTCCGTGTATGGCATATAAATGTAACCCTGTGTGCGTGTCATTGCAACGGACACACACACCAAGGGTTAAATATGCATTAACTTTTGTGGGGAGGGCTGCTATAAGGGGAATCTGCAGGTGCCGCCAGGGGGAGCCCATGAGCAGGAAAGAGGAGAGAGAAGCTGGGCATGTGCAGGGTGGAAGTAACAGGTTTTTGGCAGTTGTAGGCTAGTGAGGGGGAGGAGTCAAGTAGCCGTGGAGACTGAGCTGATGAGGCAGCAAGATATAAGCTTGATTTGTGAGGAGATATAGGAGAGAGACAAGAAGAGACCAGCTATTGGTGAGACAGTCTGAGCAAGGCAGAGCCACAGACAAGTGAGCACTACTGAAAACTAAAATAAGGAAGAGAGAGAGCTGCAGAGACATTACATGAGAGGAGAGAGATCATTCACAACTACAGGCAGGTAAAGAGCAACAATACTGGAGAGATAAGCCAGAAGAGAAACAGTTAAGAATGAAAGACAAGGATATTAAAATGTACCTGTAACAGAGAGAGATAACAGAAACTAGCAGAGACATTACAGTGACACAGAGACAGCAGGACAGCAAAGCATACAAGAGTGAGACAGAGAAACAAGTGACAGGATTAAAGAAAAGCAGTGAAGACTGCAGTGCAGTGTCTGAAGAGATTGTGTGACAACAGCTGTCAGACAAAATACAGTGGAGAGAGCGGTGCTTCTTATATGTTAAGTGATCATTCACAATCATCAATTTCACATATTCTGTCCTATCCTGGATGTTGCTAGGTAACCGCCAGACATTTCTCTAAGTTTCCTTCTGTCCTGTGCAAGAATTCAGGTCCACTTTAAAAAGACAGTGGTGAAGAACTGTCAGCTAGCGGAGCGCTGTGTGAGGAAAATTCTGGCAAGTTCATGCAAATAAACTGTATCACATATATGTTTCCTGAACTAGCCCTGATCCTAGCAGGCGGATGTATACAGAGGCCTACCTATACTCTTCTGCTAAGAAGAAGTTTATGAATGTGTTTTGTCACTAAACTTTTTTTATCCATATGATTTAATACAAATATTTCTTAAAAAGAACTTAATTGGTGTCTGGAGGATTTCTTTGCAGTTCAAGCATTATATTGGTGTTACATATGCATTAAGAATTAATTCATTCAATATATGCTGCCATCATGTGGTTGTTTTAAATATTGTTGTATAATTGTGACATATGAAGAGTCATCGATTCCTCAATATGATTTTCAAATATTAACTGTGAATTTTCACATTGTATCCATTCATGTGTATGAAATTAAACTCTGTTTTAATTAAGTTTGCTGTGAAGCAGCGGCGTTGAGTGGGTGATTCAGCAGCTCTATGTGCGCATGCCAGCCTTTATAAACTCGTCGCTCTCTGTGTTCCGTAGCCCCTGAGGAGTTGCTATAGCAACGAAATGCATAGGGCAGAACTACGGAGCGGCGCTAATGTCTGACGTCACTGGACGCAGTGACTGGTCGGCGTTTCTGTAGTGTTAGCGGCAGCGCGTCTGTTACTTTGCGCTGGGGTAGTGTGGTGGGCGCTGGCTTGGCCTTTATTATACAGCTGCCTGACTCTCCCAACCGGACGTGGCTGTTTACCCAACCGCTTGTACCAAAGTTTTAAGAAACTTTTTAACATTAAAAACAGGAGTCCTACCCTATTACGCTATGTGAAGCGTCTTTTTTGATTGGAGGTAACAGAATGTGACTACACACAGAGGGACCAAGAGCGGAACCCATTCCATTGCGGAGGTTGCCTGGGAGGCTGAGGGGTGGCCTATACCCCTAAGGCGCAGTCGGGCCCATTCTGGCCATACCATCTGGTGAGTCTCTCTATGTTGGGGGGCGGGCTGTTACTGCCTGAAGCACTGTCAACTGTTTTGCCTCTTGTGAACATTGGTGCATAGACTGTCTTTGAGCGCTTACCCAACCTTCTGTCTTAATCCCATTAGCTATTCACTGATAGCCAGGGAGCGCTCCACCGTTTGGAACTGGTGTTGTCAGTTTTTTGTGCATTCAACTTTAAGTTAACTGTGTGATTTCCCTGTGAGTGCTTGTATACATTCTTTCTATAGAATCTATACGTTGGTTGCTATTGGCAACAACACTACGCCTTTGTTCGGCACCATATCACAGGAAGTGTGATAACTTGACTCTCATCACAGCATACAGCATAGGAGATAGGACTTCGTAGACGTTGTCAAAATTCAAGAGTTTATTTGTAAAACAAATATACAGATATGTTCAGTAGCAATATCTAACCTTGGCAAAGCAAACCGTCTGTAGAATCTTATGCGTTCCTTGCATACTTGATCTATCTTTAATGGCTACATCAGGCCTCTCTTAGTTACATCTATGCATCTATGCTAGGCATATATACAGCATACAGATTATGTAGAATGAAAGTAGGAAAAGGAGTGAATAAAGTCCTCAGTCAGAAGCAGCCCCTCGGGAGCCCTTCTTATACTAACCTCTAAAGAGTTAAATGTGACATCATCTGAGCAGGGATGGATCAATAACTCATCGCCTGCTATTGGCTGATAAGAACTTGTGATATCATGACAAGCACAGTCTTTACTGCACATGCACTGTAAAATTCCATTTTCCAATGAACTGTCCCCTTGTTCTGAGGAGACCATTGTTTAATGTACTTGTGAGAATATTTTCATAACAATGTCTCATGTTTATGTTGTTCGTCACCAGCTGGTCTGGCCTCTGCACTGAATATCTCTGATACAGCCTTGGGAGTTCCAGTACAATGTTCTACTGAAAATCAGAACTGTCTTTATTTATCTCTAACAGAAATTATCCTTAAAGGGAGATTCTGCACATCAAGTCTTTTAACTAAACTCAATTAAAGTAACTGAGGCCTACGAATTCAAGCATTTAATACTTTAAATTTTAACAGCCCCCCTGAAAAGGCTTGATCTGCAGATCTCGTCTTCGGGTTCAGACAGTACCCATGATTCTTTCCTTTATGTTTCACTTTTCGATGCTCGTGCTCACCCACTTTCTCTGCTCTAGGTGGTTATCCCTGGGAGAGAGAGCAAGACCTCTTGCCCTCATTTTTAACTAGGCTCTCTAGGGATGACCTACTTCTAGGTCCCTACTAAAGTCAATTAAAGTAACTGAGGCCTACAAATTCCAGCATATAATACTTAAATTCTAACAGATGTCATCAAACCGGGCCCCGGCATTTCCGTCAGAGCAAGCGGGGATACCGGCCAGAGTGGAGGGAAGCATCGATCGCCAGCGGAACGGCAGGAAGGTGAGTGGATCCTCCTCTTCCACTACCGCCGCAGCTCTTACCAGTGATCATTATGATCCACTGGCGATCATAGTGATCAAATGATCAGAAGACATACAGCATGGCTTCTGATCCCTGAGGGGAGACGTCAGCTGTCATCAGCTGTCAATGTGGGCGTTGAATCTATGTCCAGTCAAAGTGGCAGCACCACCTGCTAGACGTAGATAAAAACTATGTTGGTCCTAATGTGGTTAGAATGGGATTATACTCCCAAAACTAAAATTTCAGTAACTACTCTTAGTACTTAACTACTCTTAAATGAAACATTTAAAAGGGTTCTCACACATTCCCTGTATATATAAAACCTTTATTTTCACTGCAGAGAGCAGGAGAAGCTTGCTCATCTCATGTCATTGGCAAAGGCAAATGCAATCCTTGCCAACTAAAGCTCTCTGAGGAATGTGTCTCCACTCTGCCTCTCCCTCCCTCTGCTGGAGAGACATATTGCCCAGGGAACAGCTAAGTCACTTCAGCAGAAAAGAAAAGGGGCAGAGTGAAGACATATGCCTCTGAGAGCTTTAGATGGCAACTATTACATTTGATGATAGCCAGAGATAAGCAAGGTTCCCCAGCTCTCTGCAGTGAAAATAAAGGTTTTTACACACAGGGAACATGTGGGAATGCTTTCAAATATGTATGTAACTAAGAGTATTTACTGAAATTTTCATTTTGTGAGTATAATCCCTCTTTAAGGTAGGGATGATCGGAAAGAGCTAATTCCTTTACGCCGGAATTGGCGTATTACGCCAGCGCTAAATTCCGTTGCTATGACATTTTTGTGGAATTTTGCGAATTTCCGCGGAATTCCGCATTCCAGCGGAAAAATTAAAGTAATCGCAAATGAAACCTTCTTTATGCAAAATGGTAGCCCATGGAACCTACTGGCTGTTCCCCCAGTCATTTTTTTTTCCAGCAGGAGGTGTCACTTAAGCCATAGGACCTAGTGGTGGCCTCCTCCCTTCTCCCCTCCTCCTCCTCCTCCTCCAGAAAGAAGTAGGCAAAGGAGTGCCCATTTTTCCGTACGGCTTTTTCCTAAAACGAAGCGTCTGCTGTACACCAGCAGAGTTGTGCAGTGGAAGCGTGCTGAGCTCATAACCCAGAGGTCGATGGATTGAAACCATCCTCTGCTAGGTGTACTTTGGTTTTTACACCTTGCTTTACCACATGGGCCAATCGGTGGCCATAGCCCCGTAAGAGAAAGTGTCATTAGGGCCTTGCTGTAACATAGATTGTAGTGTAACTATTTTAACTAATGTACCCTTCTTAAACTTGAAGATTGCATACAAATGTAAGCAGAGTGTTGCAATGGAAAATGGAAGTGTGCTGGGCCCATAACCCAGAGGTTGATGGATTGAAACTATCCTCTGCTAGGCATGATTTCATTTTTGCACCTCGCTTTGTTGCATGGGCAAAACGGTTTCCATAGCCCTGTAAGAGAAAGTGTAATAAGAGCCCTGCTGTAACATAGATATTACAATAGCTAAGACTACTCCTGGGCCTTTCTTGTAGTTGAAGAGATGAGTGAACTGTGACACCACACCACAAAAAAAAAGCAAACAGAGAAGCTTCCCCATATTGGAGCATTGGATTTGGTAAAATCTTAAGCCAATGTGTTGTAAGACACAAGTAAGCTTTAGGTTAGCAGGAATGGTTGCATAGCCACCTAGCTTTTTTTTCATCCTTCCCACCCTTGCCCTGGAATCTTCCAGACTTCAAATTGCTGTCCTTTGCTGTGTGTGTTACACCAACATCATCCAGAGGGTAAAACAGAGAAACCGAGAGCCCAATATAGTGTAGTATGTATTGGATCAGGGAGAATTAGTGTGGAGTAAGTATTATACTTACAAACATGGGTTACCGTTTAGGCAACCACTTTATAGGCAGGTGGGGAGATTAGACCTGTCCCCACTCAGGATTAAGATGTCGCTCTCTGAAGAAGGAAAGGAGGGTTTGTCACCCTTCCAACCACCAAGGGTGGATATCTTGACAAGTAGATGTACAGAGGCGCCAAAAGGATAAAATATGCTAAAATGTTTAAAATATTCAGGTGGCGGCAGTGGACCGGCCACTCAGAAATAGACTCGATGCTGTCGCTTAAGATAAAGACAATTTATTCACATACTCCATGAACAGAACCGCAACGCGTTTCACGGGTATATTCCCGCTTCCTCAGGCAATAAACAGACAGGAGTACACTGTAAAGACAGAGACAGATAGCGTGTCCTTAGACCAATGTATATGTGTGCTGATGATTTTTGGTGCATAGTTATGTTAACGTGAATAATGGGTAAACAATGCTGTGGTTAGAGGTATATTGGGAGAGGGGGTGAGGGGCTGTGCAGAGATTGTTATAAGAGTTAAAGATCATAGTGAAAAAACGGGGGGGAGGGGGGGTATAGAAGGGGGTGGGGAAGTAGAGGAGGGGGGGGGGGGTAAGGGAAAAATTAAGGGTGGCAAAACACAATGCAATCCGATGTAGTAAAATGCAGAAAATCAGACTCACCAGTACAGTCTCAAGGTCACGAATAGCGCCTCTGTACCAGTGAGTCTGGAGATCAAGGTTTATATACCTAAGAGTATATGGGTGGACCAATTGCATGGTTAATAAGGGGTGGGGGCTGTGTGATAGGCAGGTAATGTGTTTCTATGGGTGGGGAGGAGACAAGCTTGGGGCGTGTTTGTGGGCCAATAAGAGCAGGGGACAGGTTATGTAACCTATGTTGGGCCAATAGGAGCAGGGGACAGGTTATGTAACCTAAGTTGGGCCAATAGCAAGAGGGGATGTGGTTGTGTAACTTCGGGGAACAGAAAATAAACAAATGTGTACAAAGTGTGTCTATTCAGAGGCTGAATAGAGTACTGGTTAAGGGCACAGCCTCTAGCACAGGAGACCAGGGTTCGAATCCTGGCTAGGGTCAGCACCTATTTTGTAAGGAGTTTAAGGCAAGACTGCCTAATATTGCTGGGTGGCCTCCTGAGCACGTCCCAGTGGCTGCAGCTCCTGGGGCGTCTTAAATCCAACAGGAGAAAAGCGCTGTACAAATGTTTGGATTATTACCAGTACAAGATGCATGTTGCTGCCCCCTAGTGGTTATTTTTTAGACTGTTTGGGTAAAGAAGGTATCGATAACCAATAACATTCATTCTAACAGACATAAAGTGCATATTGGTGCATCTTTGCGCCCTAAAAGACTGTAGACATAAAGGACATAATTAATCATTGACATACAAAGAAATAATAAAAGTCTACATATAAAAAAATAAATATAAATAAATAAATACATCCATCAGAACAAGGCATAAAGGAAATTAAAATTCAACTGGTTCCTGATTAACTGCATAGAATAATAAAAATAATAATTTTTTTTAATTATTATTCTATGCAGATAATCAGGAACCGGTTGCATTTTAATTTCCTTTATGCCTTGTTCTGATGGATGTATTTATTTATTTATATTTATTTTTTTATATGCAGCCCCTCACCCCCTCTCCCAATATACCTCTAACCGCAGCATTGTTTACCCATTATTCACGTTAACATAACTATGCACCAAAAATCATCAGCACACATATACATTGGTCTAAGGACACGCTATCTGTCTCTGTCTTTACAGTGTACTCCTGTCTGTTTATTGCCTGAGGAAGCGGGAATATACCCGTGAAACGCGTTGCGGTTCTGTTCATGGAGTATGTGAATAAATTGTCTTTATCTTAAAGCGGAATATAACCCTGCATTTCAACTTTGCTCTAAAACATAATTTACAGTATATTATATGCAACCAGCATTTTTTTTTTACTAGACCAGCATTGGAAGGGTTACACAGGGCTTTAAAGTTCCTTTAGATTTCTGCAGACGCATCCGAAGCTGAAATACATACATTTTGTTTACATAATGTATCTAAGTGTTGAATGTGACTCATCTCTCTCACTGAGAAGGAGCTTGGACGACAGCCAAAGAGCGTGTAACTGTTTATCAATAGATACATGTAACTAAATAGAATGTATCTATCTGAACTTCTGCATATCTCTCCAGGACCTTTAAATCTCTGTGTTTAACCCTTCCAATGCTGGTCTAGTAAAAAAAAAATGCTTTTTGCATATAATATGCTGTAAATAATATTTTAGAGCAAAGTTGAAATGCAGGGTTATATTCCGCTTTAAGCGACAGCATCGAGTCTATTTCTGAGTGGCCGGTCCACCGCCACCACCCGAATATTTTAAACATTTTAGCATATTTTATCCTTTTGGCGCCTCTGTACATCTACTTATCATCCAGAGGGGCACATGATCTTTCTGAAGTCTTGAATTGAAGCCTGTAAGCAGTATTACCATGTGTCCACTGCTTTCATCTAGCAAATTAGGCAAGTAAGCAAGCTAATTTTTCTCTTGGGTATATCACAATGGTATATGCTAGGCTGGCTTCTGCATGTAGTGTTGGTGGTATAGTGATGAGCATAGCTGCCTTCCAAGCAGTTGACCTGCATTCAATTCCTGGCCAATGTATGTGAGCTTGCTTTCGAAATCCTACAAATCCCTAAGTAAGCTCATTTTTCTCTTGGGTATATCACAATGGTACATGCTAGGCTGTCTTCAGCATGTAGTGTTGGTGGTATAGTGGTGAGCATAGCTGCCTTCTAAGCAGTTGACCTGGGTTCGATTCCTGGCCAATGTATGTGAGCTTGCTTTTGACATCCTGTAAATCCCTAAGCAAGCTCATTTTTCTCTTGGGTATATCACAATGGTACATGCTAGGCTGGCTTCAGCATGTAGTGTTGGTGGTATAGTGGTGAGCATAGCTGCCTTCTAAGCAGTTGACCTGGGTTCGATTCCTGGCCAATGTATGTGAGCTGGCTTTTGACATCCTACAAATCCCTGGAAGGGGAGAGCGAGGTTTTTTTTCTGCCGGATCATCCTTAAAGGGGAACTGAAGAGAGAGGTATATGGAGGCTGCCATGTTTATTTCCTTTTAAGCAATACAAGTTGCCTGGTAGCCCTGCTGATCCTCTGCCTCTAATACTATTAGCCATAGCCCCTGAACAAGCATGCAGCAGATCAGGTGTATTAGACTTAAAGTCAGATCTGACAAGACTAGCTGCATGCTTGTTTCTGGTGTTATTCAGATACTACTGCAGAGAAATAGACCAGCAGGGCTGCCAGGCAACTGGTATTGATCAAAATGAAATAAACATGGCAGCTTCCATATACCTCTTTTCAGTTCCCCTTTAATCCTGTTGTTTAAACTTCTTCTAGGGACTTTCTTGTGATTGGCGAACCGCATTCCACCGAAATTACGTATTGTTCCGCGGAATTTCCGCTATAGCTCTATGGCAATTCCGTTCTGATGCGACTGAAAAGAATCATCAAATTCCGTCCGGGATTGCGAAAAACGGAATTCCGCGGAATACGGTGAGCATCCCCACTTTGAGGGCCTAGAATCAGGGGCGTAGGGATCACCATAGCAACCAGAGCAATGCTATGGTGCCCGGATCCCTTAGCCACTTCAGGGGGGCCCGCCTGTCCTGCTGCCTATTTTATGTATTATGTATTATGTGTTTTGTTTTTTTTAATTATAGGGCCCAGGGCCCGTCCAGGATTGCCAGAGTGACCTTCTCCACTGGGCCCCCCACCTTGCTGAGAGGCTGGCAGGTGAAGTGGGACTATTTTTCACCTGCCGCCTCTCTTCACATTCCCCCGACAGTTACTTTATAGTTCCGGCCTGGCCCGAAACACAGAAGTGCAGCGCTGATTGTGGCTCCGCCCCTTCTTCAAGCGCTCCATGTGGCTCCGCCTCTTCTGCACATAGCCCCACCCCTCCGGTGTCTAGCCCCACCCCTCCTGTGTCTAGCCCCGCCCATCCCGCCTGTGAGTGTAGCCCCTCCCCTTTTCTGCCTGTCTGCCCGGTCAAAAGCATTGAAAGAGGAGCAGTGGACACACGCCTGCACATGGATGCCTGACACTGCAGGGATAACAAGGCAGTTGGTAAGGAGTGGGGACAGCGTGCGCGTGTGTGTGACAAGGTGTGACAGAACCTACCTACTTGAGGGATATTTGTGGAAGTGTGTGTTGCATTCGTACATTGTGTAACTTTGTGCATCTGAGAGAGTGTGTGTAGTATATTTCTCGTGCATGAGAGTGTGTGTGTGTGGTATATTGTGTAAATCTTGTCCATGAGAGTGTGTGTGGTATATTGTGTAACCTTTGTGTATGTGAGTGAGTGAGTGTGTGTGTGTGTGTGTGCGTGTGTGTGTGTGTGGAGGAGGGAAGAGTATTGTGTTGTGTAACCTCTGTGCATGAAAGAGAGTGTGTGTGGTGTATTGTGTAACTTTTGTGTATGGGAGTGTGTGTGTGTGGTGTATTGTGTATCTTTTGTGTATGGGAGTGTGTGTGTGTGGTGTATTGTGTAACCTTTGTGAATGGGAGTGAGTGAGTGAGTGTGTGTGTGTGTGTGTGTGTGTGTGTGTGTGTGTGTGTGTGTGTGTGTGTGTGTGTGTGTGGAGGAGGAAAGAGTATTGTGTTGTGTAACTTCTGTGCATGAAAGAGAGAGTGTGTGTGTGTGGTGTATTGTGTAACTTTTGTGTATGGGAGTGTGTGTGGTGTATTGTGTATCTTTTGTGTATGTGAGTGAGTGAGTGAGTGAGTGAGTGTGTGTGTGTGTGTGTGTGTGTGTGTGTGTGTGTGTGTGTGTGTGTGTGTGGAGGAGGGAAGAGTATTGTGTTGTGTAAGTTCTGTGCATGAAAGAGAGAGAGTGTGTGTGTGTGTGTGTGTGTGTGTGTGTGTGTGTGGTGTATTGTGTAACTTTTGTGTATGGGAGTGTGTGTGTGTGTGGTGTATTGTGTATCTTTTGTGTATGGGAGTGTGTGTGTGGTGTATTGAGTAACCCTTGTGAATGGGAGTGAGTGAGTGTGTGTGTGTGTGTGTGTGGTGTATTGTGTGACTCCTGTGCATGAGAGAGAGAGTGAGAGAGAGAGAGAGAGAGAGAGAGAGAGAGAGAGTGTGTGTGTGTGGTGTATTGTGTGGCTTCTGTGCATGAGAGAGAGAGAGAGGGTGTGTGTATGTGGTGTATTGTGTGACTTCTGTGCATGAGAGAGAGAGAGAGTGTGTGTGTGTGTTGTGTATTGTGTGACTTTTGTGCATGAGAGTTTGTGTGTGCATAGTGTGTGACTTCTGTGCATGAGTGTGTGTGTGTGGTGTATTGTGTGTCTTCTGTGCATGAGAGTTTGTGTGTGTATTTGTGTATATTGTGTGGCTTCTGTGCATGAGTGTGTGTGTGTGTGCGTGTGTGTGTGTGTGTATTGTGTGACTTCTGTGTATGAGAGTTTGTGTGTGTGTGTGTGTGTGTGTGTGTGTGTGTGTGTATTGTGTGACTTCTGTGCATGAGTGTGTGTGTGTGTCGGTGTGTGTGTGTGTATTGTGTGACTTCTGTGCATGATAGTTTGTGTGTGTGTGTGTGTATTGTGTGACTTCTGTGCATGAGAGTTTGTGTGTGTGTGCATATTGTGTGACTTCTGTGCATGAGAGTGTGTGTTTCTGTGTGTGTGTATATATTGTGACTTCTGTGCATGAGAGTTTGTGTGTGTGTGTATATTGTGTGGCTGGTGTGCATAAGAGTTTGTGTGTGTGTGTGTGTGTACATTGTGTGGCTTATGTGCATGATAGTTTGTGTGTGTGTGTGTACATTGTGTGGCTTCTGTGCATGATAGTTTGTGTGTGTGTATATTGTGTAACCTCTGAGCATGAGATTGTGTGTGTGTGTGTGCGCGTATGTGCGTTGGGGGGGGGGGGGGTGTCTGGTGTAACTTACTGGGCTTGATTCACAAAGCGGTGCTAACTGTTAGCACACTTGTGAAAAGCCCCTCTTTAAAAATGAACTCGCGCGCAAAATATCACGCACAAAAACTTTGCGCGCGCATAGCTCGGTGCGCACAAAACGTCGCATCGTGGAGCGCACCACGCTATGCGCGTGCAAAGTTAATTTTAAAAACAGTGCTAACCTAGTTAGCACCCTACTTTACACGCCCAAAGTCTTTAGGTGTGCTAACTAGGTTAGCACAGCTTTGTGAATCAAACCCAGTGTGTGCATGAGAGTTTGGGCTTGATTCACAAAGTGCCGCTCGTGGACTTTTGCACGCGCGATCACGGCACTTTGCGCACGCAAAAGTCTGCGAGCGGGACTTCACGTGCTAACTGTTTAGCATGCCCATCGTAAACAATTAGCACGGCTTTGTAAATCAAGCCCTTTGTGTGTGTGTGTGTGTGTGTGTGTGTGCGGTTCACTTGTTGTGTAAGGAGGGGATCGATATCTCTCTGATTGCATCTCATTCAGAGAGGGATAGATTTGCTAACCGTATCGGGTCAGGATCGACTCATGTTACGTATGGCTAGTGTAAATGTATATATCTACATAGTATGTGGAAGTGTGTATGAGATGTGGATCTACAGTGTGTGTGTGTTTATGTGTGGCAGTGGTGAAGCTAGCAGCCCCTGCAGGTGTGTGTGTGTGTGGGGGGGGGGGGGGGAGCTGTGATCTAACAAATCCTTAGGGCCCATTCACACCTGAGCGATTAGCGGGTGATTCCCGCTAAAGCGCTAGCGCTTTTTAAAATGCTAGTGCTATATTACCCTATGGCAGTAATCTCACTGCCATGATTGGCGCCGATTGCGGGCGTTTTGAGATTAGCGCCAATCGCAAAACACGTTACATGCAGTATTTTGCCGTGATTCTGGAGTGATCGCGGTACAGTGCTTATAAAGCTCTGACCGCGATCGCTCTGAATCGGGGAAGTGAGAGCAGTGATTTTACAGCGCTAATCGCAGTAAATCACCCGCACGAAACGGCAGTGTTAAGCGTTACCGTTTTGCGATTCATAGTGTGAACGGGCCCTAAGAAGTCGCCATTGAGGGAGGGGCCCATGAAAAAAACTTGCTATGGGGCCCAGTCATTTCTAGCTACACCCCTGGCTAGAATAGATTTTTTTTTACATGTTCTCCATTTTTAAGAGCTCTGCTATATGTAGGTAGAAAAAAACAAAGTCTTGTAAAAGTAATACCTTTTAATGGCTAACTGATAAAGTTAAATAATTCAAGCTTTCTGGGATCTAGTCCCCTTCTTCAGGCATACAGTATTTCAAGATGTTAGCTGTAGTAAAACACTGATGCAGGGAAATAGCACACATGAAGCTGGCAGTTGTGCTGGTTGCTGTTTAGCAGTTAGATGTCAGGTGATCAGCAGGCTGGAGCCAGTGAGCTTATGCAAGCAAACATGAAATCTAGCAGGTTTCTGAAGATAGCGAAGCCAAGTCAATCATGTTAAATAAGGAGTCATGAATTCCATTCCACAATTTAAACCTTCTGTTAATGTTTTGAACATTTTCATAAATTTGTACTCAGAAATCTTTCAATCATCCAATGTTGTATACATGATACGCTGCATGAAATGCCCCTCAAGCAGAATCTATATAGGAGAAACAGGACAAAAACTGCGCACAAGAATGAATCATTACCGCTTTAAAATTAATGAGGGTAAAATGGACACACCAGTGGGCCAACACTTCTGTGAACCAGATCTAAAAGTACTTGTTCTTAAAGGGATACTTAAGTCAACTGGAAAAAAATGAGTTTAACTCACCGGGGCTTTCCTCAGCCCCCTGCAGCCGATCGGTGCCCTCGCAGCCCCGCTCCGATGCTCCTGGACCCGCCGGCGGCGACTTCCGGTTTCGCCGTCACCGGCCGACAGGCATGGGAACGCGAGTGATTCTTTCGCGTTCCCAGCCACAATAGCACCCCCTATGCTGCTATTGCAGTAAGAAGGCCGCAATAGCAGCATAGGGGGTGCTATTGTGGCTGGGAACGAGAAGAATCACTCGCGTTCCCATGCCTGTCGGCCGGTGACGGCAAAACCGGAAGTCGCCGCCGGCGGGTCCAGGAGCATCGGAGCGGGGCTGCGAGGGCACCGATCGGCTTCAGGGGGCTGAGGAAAGCCCCAGGTGAGTTAAACTCATTTTTTCCAGTTGACTTAAGTATCCCTTTAAGGGTAACTTAAAAAATGAACAAGCAAGAAAGATTTCTGAGTACAAATTTATGAAAATGTTCAGCACAACTGCCATCTTCATGTTTGCTATTTCCCTGCATCAGTGTTTTACTACATATAATATCTGGAAATATGTCTGAAGAAGGGGACTAGATCCCAGAAAGCTTGCATTATTTAACTTTATCAGTTAGCCATTAAAAGGTATTACTTTTACAAGACTTTGTTTTTTTCCACCTACATATATTGTTTGGCTAACACGGTACAGAAACATTTTTACTACTAAGAGCTCTGCTGTAATCATTATTGCTTATTCCTGCATATTAAAATTGTGAAGCTTCTGTACCTCACAAATCAAAACAATGTAGTAACATGGAAATGCTATGACTTATATTTTGAAATACTGCTAGACATAGGATTGTTGACATCCAAGGTACAAACAGAGCGAAATAAGGCTATAATTCTTTTCACAAGCCATTTTGCTTTTCCTGGAAATGAATGCAACATCTGGAGTGTTTCCACATGCTGTTCAGCACATGTAGTAAACCTCATCAGTCTTGTGTAATGAAGCACACCTATATAGAACAGATATGCCGTGGTGAAGGGCGCCCCATTGTGTCCTAATGTTTAAAACACACACTCCGACAAATAGCCACTAAAACAGCACGTAGATTGCTCTCACACAAAACTGCAATTATGTCTCTGCTGGCCATGTCAACCTTTTATATTCTGAATAAATTACAGTCCCAGGTTGCATTAATGTAGCATAAGAAGAATACATTGTCATGGAAATATTTTTGTCCAGCAGATTAACTTCTTGCCAATAATCTGCGTACGTACAAAAAGGGCGCCTGGACAAAAAGGGCGCGGGGTGTAAACTCTAAATAATAATTAATCATTAATAGGGTTTATAAATATAGTGTGCTATATTTCGTTTACAAATAATGTTTAACAAAATTATAAATCATTAAATAATGTTTATGAAATCGGAAATTGTGAAAACGTTAATCTTCCCTGTTTCAAAAGTTAAACTTATAATTACGTTTATAAAAAAAACAATAATATATGTTTAATTGTTATAATTGTATATTATTGTGAATAACCGTCATTTATGGTTTGTTCTTATAATAAAATCTGAAAATATTGTTTATAAAGATGATCGAAATATAACTACATTCGTAATAAGTGTTGTAATACATTAGTAATTATTACTAAAATTTTAATAAAACTATACCTAAGCCTACTCTTACACAGAACCCTACCTGTACCTATCCCTAACCCCTAGACTCCCCTGTTGGTGCCTAAACCTAAGACCCCCCTGTTGGTGCCTAAACCTAAGACCCCCCTGTTGGTGCCTAAACCTAAGACCCCCCTGTTGGTGCCTAAACCTAAGACCCCCCTGTTGGTACCTAAACCTAAGACCCCCCTGTTGGTGCCTAAACCTAAGACCCCCCTGTTGGTGCCTAAACCTAAGACCCCCCTGTTGGTGCCTAAACCTAAGACCCCCCTGTTGGTGCCTAAACCTAAGACCCCCCTGTTGGTACCTAAACCTAAGACCCCCCTGTTGGTGCCTAAACCTAAGACCCCCCTGTTGGTGCCTAAACCTAAGACCCCCCTGTTGGTGCCTAAACCTAAGACCCCCCTGTTGGTGCCTAAACCTAAGACCCCCCCTGTTGTTGCCTAAGTACCCCTCCCTGTACCTACCCCTAACCCCTAGACCCCCCTATTAGTGCCTAAACCTAAGACCCCCCTGTTGGTGCCTAAACCTAAGACCCCCCTTTATTATGTGGATAATAATGTTTTACTAATTGTGGATTCAAAAAATATTTTGCAATTTACGTTACGTACTGATCGCTTTATTTTGTGAATAATAATGTTTTACAAACAGTAAGGGATAAAACTTTAAATAATGTTTTAATTATTTAAATAAGATAAATATGTTTAGTATTTTCATAAACGTTATTCGGCACGGGTGCATTTTATAAACGTAAATCACCACAAGTTCAGTTATAAATCATTAAACATCGCCGGGCGCCGTTTGTAAACTTTATTTAGCTCCTGGCGCCGTTTATAAACTTTATTTAGCTCCGGCGCCCTTTTTTCCTACTCGGCGCCCTTTAAACGCTATTTATTATGGGAGTGAATGGCGGCGCCCTTTTTGTCCACTAGCGGCATGCGCCCTTTTTTCCCAGCTCCCAATAATCTTGTTTAATGCCCGTAATGTCTTTTGTTCATTTAAGTGTTTACACGTATTTATTTTCTGCAGAGCAATCAAGCAGCTTCAGCATTTTGAACATTAGAATACAATTCCAAAGGTTGTCACAGTAACTGTTCTGTGAGCAGGCTGAATGCTCTTCGGTGTATTCATTGCATTATGATCTTGGTGAAATAGTGCAATGCTGTTTTTAAATAACCTTGAGCATCTGTTCAGAGCTAACTTAATTGCGATTTGGTGAGCTTTACTTGTGTATGTACAGTCTTTCATGAATCATGCTTACCATCAGAACTCTTTAAACCCTCTACCACCTGCTATGGTGAAGTCATCACACCACCTTCCATTTACAAGGTTGTGATTAATTTTCTAGGCCTAGAAGAAGGAACAGGATCTTGGAAATGTTATGCATTTTCAAATATGTCTTTAGCCTTGAGTGCAACACACTTGGCAAGTCCTTTCTTAAGATGCTATAGCCCTGTGAAAAAACAAAATGGTATCTTGTCACTGAAATACAAACCTACTGCTGCTTTCAGATCCTTTGAAAAGTTCCAGATCATCAAAAAGTTGTAATTTTCCTCTTTAAGATTTAGAATCAGCAAATGGCCATATGGACCAAGATCTGTTGAGTAATGTGGATGGACATAATATACCTGCCCTGACCGTGCTTTGCAGACCAGGCATCAGTGGTCAGATAAACCCTTGACCTAACGCCTCGTGCCAGAGATGACACCACTTGCCTTTCAACATCACAGTACAGTTTGGGTATCATCTTTTTGGAAAAATAAATGCGGCTTGGTATCTTCCACTGCAGTGTCCCAATCTCCACAAATTTTTGGAAGCCCTCAGAGACCACCAGCTTGTATGGTAACAGCTGGTGGGCTAACAATTCCACCAAGCCAGCTGTCAGACACCGGGCAAGGGGGTGACTGGCATACATTGGCTTCTTCCACTCAAATATTTCCTTAGCCGACACCTGGCTGCTGTGGCAGTGGAGTCCCACAGGGGTCTGTACTGGGTCCAGTGCTCTTCAATTTATTTATTAATGATCTAGTACAGTAATGGTGAACCTATGGCACGCGTGCCAGACCCGGCACGCGTAGCCTCATCTGCAGGCATGCCATCGCTGCTCATCTGGCCACTGTATGATTGCATTGAACTGGCCGCGGCGTCTAATAGATGCCGCACCAGTTCATAGCCTGCAGCCCCGCTCCAGCCTGCATAGTCTTCCGGCAGGCAGAGCAGGGCTATGGGAGGATGGCGTCCGAAGCCCTGTATTGGAGACTATTTATTTCTCCAGTACAAGGCTTTGGGCGCCATCTTCCTGTAGCCCTGCTATTGCATTCAGCCCTGCTATTGCATATGCAGGAGCAATTTCTCCGGGGGAGCTACGTGCCAGAGGATGGCCGGGAGAGGAGACTTCTGTCAGGTGAGTAAATTATTTTTTTTATTTTGCAGGTGAAATGTTGCCCTCATTGCGTTTATTTTCTGGTTAAATGCTGCCCTCATTGCATTTATTTTCTGGTGAAAAGCTGCCCTCATTGCGTTTATTCTCTGGTGAAATGCTGCCCTCATTGCGTTTATTTTCTGGTGAAACGCTGCCACATTGCATTATTTTCTGGTGAAATGCTGCCGTCATTGCGTTTATTTTCTGGTGAAATGCTGCCGTCATTGCATTTATTTTCTGGTGAAAAGCTGCCCTCATTGCGTTTACTTTCTGGTAAAATGCTGCCCTCATTGTATTTATTTTCTGGTGAAAAGCTGCCCTCATTGCGTTTATTTTCTGGGGAAATGCTGCCACATTACGTTATTTTCTGGTAAAATGCTGCCCTCAATGCATTTATTTTCTGGTGAAAAGCTGCCCTCATTGCGTTGATTCTCTGGTGAAAAGCTGCCCTCATTGCATTTATTTGCTGGTGAAAAGCTGCCCTCATTGAGTTTATTTTCTGGTGAAATGCTGCCGTCATTGCGTTTATTTTCTGGTGAAATGCTGCCCTCATTGCATTTATTTTCTGGTGAAAAGCTGCCCTCATTGCGTTTATTTTCTGGTAAAATGCTGCCCTCATTGTGTTTATTTTCTGGTGAAAAGCTGCCCTCATTGCGTTTATTTTCTGGTGAAATGCTGCCACGTTACGTTATTTTCTGGTGAAAAGCTGCCCTCATTGCGTTTATTCTCTGGTGAAAAGCTGCCCTCATTGCATTTATTTTCTGGCGAAATGCTGCCCTCATTGCGTTTATTTTCTGGTGAAATGCTGCCCTCATTGCGTTTATTTTCTGGGGAAATGCTGCCACATTGCATTATTTTCTGGTGAAAAGCTGCCCTCGTGTTTATTTTCTGGTGAAATGCTGCCGTCCTTGCGTTTATTTTCTGGTGAAATGCTGCCCTCATTGCGTTTATTTTCTGGTGAAAAGCTGCCCTCATTGCGTTTATTCTCTGGTGAAAAGCTGCCCTCATTGCATTTATTTTCTGGTGAAAAGCTGCCCTCATTGCGTTTATTCTCTGGTGAAATGCTGCCCTCATTGCGTTTATTTTCTGGTGAAAAGCTGCCCTCATTGCGTTTATTTTCTGGTGAAATGCTGCCCTCATTGCGTTTATTTTCTGGTGAAAAGCTGGCCTTATTGTGTTTATTTTCTGGTGAAATGCTGCCACATTGCATTATTTTCTGGTGAAAAGCTGCCCTCATTGCGTTTATTTTCTGGTGAAAAGCTGCCCTCATTGCGTTTATTTTCTGGTGAAAAGCTGCCGTCATTGCATTTATTTTCTGGTGAAAAGCTGCCCTCATTGTGTTTATTTTCTGGTGAAATGCTGCCACATTACGTTATTTTCTGGTGAAATGCTGCCATCATTGCATTTATTTTCTGGTGAAATGCTGCCCTCATTGTGTTTATTTTCTGGTGAAATGCTGCCATCATTACGTTATTTTCTGGTGAAATGCTGCCGTCATTGCATTTATTTTCTGGTGAAAAGCTGCCCTCATTGTGTTTATTTTCTGGTGAAATGCTGCCACATTACGTTATTTTCTGGTGAAATGCTGCCCTCAATGCGTTTAATTTCTGGTGAAAAGCTGCCCTCATTGCGTTTATTCTCTGGTGAAAAGCTGCCCTCATTGCATTTATTTTCTGGTGAAAAGCTGCCCTCATTGTGTTTATTTTCTGGTGAAATGCTGCCACATTGCATTATTTTCTGGTGAAAAGCTGCCCTCATTGCGTTTATTTTCTGGTGAAAAGCTGCCACATTACGTTATTTTCTGGTGAAATGCTGCCCTCAATGCGTTTATTCTCTGGTGAAAAGCTGCCCTCATTGCATTTATTTTCTGGTGAAAAGCTGCCCTCATTGCGTTTATTTTCTGGTGAAATGTTGCCCTCATTGCGTTTATTTTCTGGTAAAAAGCTGCCCTCATTGCGTTTATTTTCTGGTGAAATGCTGCCACATTGTGTTATTTTCTGGTGAAATGCTGCCCTCGTTGCATTTATATTCTGGTGAAAAGCTGCCCTCATTGCGTTATTTTCTGCTGAAATGTTGCCCACATTGCATTTATTTTCTGGCAAAATGCTGCCACATTGCATTATTTTCTGGTAAAATGCTGCCCACATTTAGTTTATTTTCTGGTGTCTGGGGGAACTGTTGCTGCATTTATTATTTAATGGTCATAGTTAGCTATATTTTCTGCTTTGGGGTTATGGTATACTAATAAATAGCATCACACAGTTTCTGCACACCCATGATGTGAATCCTCGTTTAACCACATCATGGCGGAAACACTGCTTTCTTATGCCTTGCTGTTACATCATTACGTTAGCTCCACCTATACAATGTCATGGCCGCGCCCATTTTCTCGGTGCGGCGTGCACGCCTCAAATACCCCCCCCCCCGCCCCCCCGCCCCATGTTGAACCCAGAAAAATCTGGTCACAGTAGGTTTGAGTGCCTGGTATTTGTCATCTCTTCTGAGGGAGGGGTTCATTTTCTTCAAATTGGCGTGTTGGCACTTTACGAGAGACAAGAGACTTTTGAGTTGAAGTTTGGGCACTCAGTCTCGAAAAGGTTTGCCACCACTGACCTACAAGATGCAGTAGTAAGCAATGTTGCTATTTTGATAGATGATACAAAATTGTGCAGAATCATCAACTCTCAGGAAAATAAGGACATATTGCAACAGGATCTGGATAGGATGGCTATATGGGCACATAAATGGCAGATGAAATTCAATGTTGAAAAATGTCATACCTTTTGGTCGTACCAATGGTCTAGCACCATACAAAATAAATGGGATACAGTTGCGGACATCAATCTTGGAGAAGGACTTAGGAGTACTCATTGACAACAAGTTAAATAATCGTACTCAATGCCAAGCCGCTGCAGCTAAAGCTAACACAATTTTGAGATGCATTAAAAGGAAAATAAAAACTTGAGATGCTAGCATAATATTGCCCCTATTTACCTCTCTAGTAAGGCAACATTTGGAATATGGAATTCAGTTCTGGGCACCACATTACAGGAAAGATATTGCAGTTTTAGAGCAGGTGCAGAGACGAGCAACAAAATTGATACGTGGGATGGAAGGTCTAACTTACCAAGAAAGGTTAGATAAACTGAGTTTATTTAGTCTAGAGAATAGACGCCTTAGACGGGATCTTATTAATATGTATAAATACTTCAGAGGGCAATACAAAAACTTGGCGGATGAGCTTTTTGTCCCTAGGCCTTCTCAAAGGACTAGAGGACATGATCTGCACATGGAGGAAAAACGTTTTAGCGATTTATTTAGGAAAGGGTTCTTTACAGTAAGAGTGATTAAGATGTGGAATGCTTTGCCACAGGAACTAGTTATGGCAAGTTCTATACCGGTATTTAAAGGGAGCTTAGATGCTTTCCTTGTGCTGAAAGACATCTATGGCTTCAATTACTAGGTAATGTCCAATGATGTTGATCCAGGGATTTTATCTATTGGCATCTGGAATTTTTTCCCTTTTGGGGCTAATTGGACCATGCCTTGTAAGGGTTTTTCACCTTCCTCTGGATCAACAGGGATATGTGAGGGAGCAGGCTGGTGTTTTACTTTGTTCTCTGGTTGAACTCGATGGATGGATGTCTTTTTTCAAACCAAATAACTATGTAACTATGTGACTATGCTGCACCTGGAGGAGGAAGAGGAGGCGGAGTGTGGCTTTGCATTTGACTGCTGCTTTTCCTCATGTGCTCATCCCATTGGTGTTTGTCAGGGATGCTCATCCGGATCCCGGGTACCCGGGTAACCCGGGTATCCGACCATTTTTCTGCTATCCGGGTCGCATCCGGATTCCGGATACCTGGGCCCAGATCCGGATAGCTATCTGCGGGTATCTGGCCGCATAACCCGGGTCGGACGGATATCCGGATCCAGGTACTGAAAGTAAGGATATTATGTTATTGAGCCAATCAGAGGGCTCCCAGCAGAAGCTCTAGCAACCAATCACAGAGGGGAACCCTGGCTAGCCCCACTTGACCTCATTGAGCCAATCAGAGGCCCTGAAGCCTAAGCCCTGGCACCCAATCACAGAAGGGAACCCTGGCCAGCCCTCCTGTATAGTAAGAAGGGCTGGCATGATGAGACAGATAGTCCTTGCTTGTGTGGCTGGCTGCTCACTGACAGACTTGCTCCAGTGCTGTTGGATTAGCAAGTGCTGTATACAGTGATAAACCTAAAGCTTTCAGCACTAAACACCTTCACTACACTATTGTTCTATTGTTGTAATTGTAGTTGTTTGATTTCATTCACTCAGTTAGGTCCTGTCTGTGTCTGTGTGTGCTGTGCAGGCCAGCAGGACAGTATAGGTTAGGGAATAGGATTACTGTGTTATTGTATTGTAGTTAGTACTGCAGTTAGTTGCTAGAGAGTAGTACTGTGTTATCTTACTACAGATTACTGCAGTGCTGCTGTGCTGAACATTGTCAGTGTGACAGTTAGACAGATAGTGTGCACTTTCTGTCCTCTACTCTGCGGTCTGTCACTCCGTGCTGATTTGATTTAAAGTCCAACCCCGATTTTATTAAAGTAAAAGTACCCCACATCATCTGGTGACATCATCACGTATAAGTTGTACTATGTCTGCTGGCACCGGCAGCCGGGGGAGGGGAAGCAAGGGCAAGAGGACAGGGAGCAACATTACGGCCACCCTCAGAAGGTCTGCCGTGTCAGTGTCGACCCCAGTGGGCAGCCTACCCTCAGTCAGCGAGCTTTTCGCTCCAGGCGCCACGATTGAACTCAGGGCTGTCAGCCGCAAGGAGTTTGAGGAGGATGTTCTGGGCTTTGAGGAGGGGGGGTATGATGTTGATGATGGGATGAAGGACCGTGACTACCATCCACAGGATGGGGATGTCAGCTCTGACTCTGAGGAGGAGGATGCATCAGTGGGTTTGGCACGGAGGATCAGCATTCCAGACAGTGGCCGTGGAATGCGGGACACACATCCTTCTGCCGCTACCACCAGCCGCACCACTCAACCCCCAACCGCCACAGGGAGAAAAGCAGCAGCATCCCATTCAGGCCGCAGGGGATCTTCACCTCCCCAATCTGACGGTTTTTCACTCTGCCCTCATTGGACAGCAAGTTTGCCATATGCAATGTGTGCAAACTACAGATGAGCAGAGATTGTGACCCCTACAAGTATGGCACCTCCAGCTTCATCACCCATCTGGCCAAAAACATGTTGTTGAGCATGAGGAGTTCAAGAGGCTGAAGCAAGCTGGCGCTGGCTCCCACCGCCACGGTGCCACAGGCCACTGCTGCTGATACCACCACCTATATTCAACCCAATACACAATTGCGGTGTCATTTTTTGGAGGTGCCTGGGCTAAAACCTGTCATGTCCCAGTTGTGTGGTTGGACTTTGGACACAATGTGGGCTGCACGACCGTCGACCCTATCCTGATGTTAATAATTTACAGGCCCTTTTTTTTTTTTTTTTTTCAATTTATGTTAACCAAATAATAAATTAGTGTTTCCCTTTAAAAAAACATGATGCTACATGCATCATTTACCCTAAAAACCCTTTTTAAAGCTATTTAAAGGGCACTTCCATTTTTTCTATCCGGATACCCGAATAGGTTGGGTACCCGCGGGTAATTTGGTCGGATATCCGAGTTCTCACTGATATCCGCAAGGTCAGATCTGGGTACCCGGATCCGAATACATTCGGGTTTTAAAAAGTACTACCCGAGCATCCCTGCTCATAGGACTTTGGGCCCCTTAGCACCTAGGCTGCAAAAAAGTGTGGTATCGCCTACTCAGGAGAAATAGTAAAATGTGTTTTGGGGTGTATTTTTACACATGCCCATGCTGGGTGGGAGAAATATCTCTGTAATTGAGATTTTTTTTATTTTTTTTTACACACAATTGTCCATTTACAGAGATATTTCTCCCACCCAGCATGGGTATGTGTAAAAATACACCCCAAAACATATTATACTACTTCTCCTGAGTACGGCAATACCACATGTGTGGCACTTTTTTGCACCCTAACTGCGCTAAGGGGCCCAAAGTCCAATGAGTACCTTTAGGATTTCCCAGGTCATTTTGAGACATTTGGTTTCAAGACTACGCCTCATGGTTTAGGGCCCCTAAAATGCCAGGACAGTATAGGAACCGAACAAATGACCCCATTTTAAAAAGAAGACACCCCAAGGTATTCCGTTAGTAGTATGGTGAGTTCATAGAAGATTTTTTTTTTGTCACAAGTTAGCGGAAAATGACACTTTGTGAGAAAAAAACAATAAAAATCAATTTCCGCTAACTTGTGACAAAAACATTAAATCTTCTATGAACTCACCGTACTCCTAGCAGAATACCTTGGGGTGTCTTCTTTCTAAAATGGGGTCATTTGTGGGGTTCCTATACTGCCCTGGCATTTTAGGGGCCCTAAACCGTGAGGAGTAGTCTTGAAACCAAATGTCTCAAAATGACCTGTGAAATCATAAAGGTACTCATTGGACGTTAGGCCCCTTAGCGCACCTACGCTGTAAAAAAGTGTCACACATGTGGTATCGCCGTACTAGGAGAAGTAGTGTAACGTCTGAAACTGTGGCGGCTGCGGATGCGCAGGATAGATCCGCAGCCGCCTTTGTTCCCTGTTCACAGGCCTTATCCGTCCTGGCGGCATCCAGCACGCCGGGAACGGCATTGTCTCTGGCTCATAGGGTCTCTGTATCGCGCGAGCGTGTGCGGAGACAGGACCTTTATGCTGGAAGAAGGCGACTGACGTCAGGAGTGACTCGCGCCGCTAGGATTGGCTGATTGCTAGGGGGCATGGCGCTGGGCTCTCCTCGGCTTCTTAAGCCTTCACTGTTCATTGGCAACTCATCTGCTGTTGCGAATACACTCGTGTTAGCGCTCAGAACTAGTGAGGTTCCTGTTAATGATAGATGTATATGCAGTGTTTGCAATATACATCTATCTATAGTTAGTTATTATTACATTGTATTTCTGATAACCTGTGTATGATTCTGGCTACTCTCTGACCTTGCTTTGGTAAACGATTCTGTACCTCTGCCTTTCTGACTTTAGTTGCTGAACCTCTGCCTGATATTAACTACTCTCTTGCCTGCCGTTTTGGTACTGTCTCTGCCTGCCTGTTATCGTACTTTGCCTGTCTGACTACTCTACTCACCAGTGGGCCCTAGCCACTGGTGAGGTGCTCTGGCCATTAGAACCCGCCAACTCTTCTGGTGAGGTTCAGACTCTCTAGTATAAGCTCCAGTGACTGTTAGTACCTTGCCAGCTCCTCTGACAAGGTCTTGCTAACCTATTCAGTCACCTGTGCTGCTATTACCTTCCCAGCTCCTCTGGAAAGGTCTAGTTTAACTATTCAGTCATTGTACTGTCAGTACCTTACCAGCTCCTCTGGTAAGGTTTAGCCAAATTTCTTTAGTTCTCTCTATATTATTATTATTATTTTATTATTATTTGTTGCATTTATAAAGCGCCAACATATTAAGCAGCGCTGGACAATAAATAGGATATATTAGTACTTCCCCAGCTCCTCTGGTAAAGGTATTGTTATTCGTGTTGATAGACCCTCCAGCTCCTCTGGAGAAGTCTATACTGTTGCAGCTAGTACCCACCAGCTCCTCTGGTGAGGTCTAGCACTGTTCTCGCAGCTAGTACCCACCAGCTCCGCTGGTGAGGTCTAGCACTGTTGTTGCAGATAGTATTCACCAGCTCCTATGGTGAGATCTATCCATTTATTCTACTGTTGCACCAAACACCAAACCTTACTCTCAGCTAGCTATACTAGTATTATTGGTGATACTGCAGATCACCACATAATCAGGTATAGCGTCTGTATTATTGGTGATTCTGCAGATCACCAATGATCAGACGTCTGAGTTGCAGCACCCAATCGTTACAGAACAGCAGACCAGAAATATTACGGAGACACTGTGCAATCGGGTGGATCTGCTGGCTACCAATGTTAATGAACTCATTAAAACAGTTATCATGCTGCAGACCCAGATTGACCAACTGATTCAAACAGTTAACCGTTTGAAAGACCCTATTGCACAAGTGCCCTCCCCTCATGTCATAGAACCCAGGGGGCCTCCTCCTGAAAAATTCTCAGGGCATCCCTCTGATTTTCGAAATTTTAAACACAGGTGTTTATCTTATTTTGAACTACGGCCAGTATCGTCAGGTACAGAACGCCAGAGAATTACCTTAATTAAGACGTTATTATCTGGTAATTCACAGTCCTTGGCCTATAGTCTCCCTCAGGAGAATGAGGCTCTGGCCTCAGTTGACGCTTTTTTTAAGGCAATGGCAGTTATATACGATGATCCCGATTTAGCAATAACGTCAGAAAGGAAATTGAAGACACTCAGGCAGGGGCATAATCCTGTTGAAACTTATGCAGCTGAGTTTAGGAGATGGGCAGTCTCAGCCAGATGGGGGCAATACGCACTCTTAGATTATTTTTTGTCGGGGTTATCTGATGCAGTTGCCGACTTGATGTTGGGGCACCCCGAACCTAAATCATTGGACGAAGCCATCTCACTGGCTGTCAAAATTGATCGGTGAGTTCGCTATCAGAGGCAAGCTCGAAGTAAAGTACCAGGGAGATATGCTTCTGGTACTTTTTCTGCTTCAGTGTCTTCCTCTCCACCTCATGATGAGCCAATGCAGATTTGGCAAATCAAGCTCACAGTGGTCGAGAAAAACAGGAGACGCAATGAAAAATTATGTCTTTATTGTGCTGAGAAAGGGCATATAGTGGCTGCTTGTCCCAAAAAGGCGGAACTCTATTGCCTAGGAGTAGCTGGAGGTACTACCCTAGGCGATCCAGTCTTACCTCTAAGCAATAAACGTTTATTACTCTCATGCTCTATCACCTGGAGGGAACAGGTTCAGGCGTTTATAGACTCGGGTTCGGCTGTGAATGTCATGGCTTATGATTTTGCTGTCAAATTTGGTTTTCCTTTAACTCCTGTGGGACATCAGGTACGGATTACCGCAGTGGATGACTCCCCTTTACCAATTAAACAGTCCATCACCCAGACTCCTGTGTTGTTGTGTCAGTTAGGAGTCTTGCATAAGGAACAGATACAGTTTCTGGTACTCAAAATGTCCACCTCCACTGTCATTCTGGGTATGCTCTGGCTTGAAAAACATTCTCCTCAGATTGACTGGAGTTCCAGACAGTTGTTAAGCTGGTCTCCTTATTGTCATCATCATTGTCTGGAGAATGTTACCTTAGCTGCTACTGAAATTCAAGTGAAGGGGACTCCTGAGTCGTCCTCTGAACCCCCTGAGATGGATTCCTGGCTGGATTGGGTACCTACGTTAAGCCTATTCCAACAGGACGTCCCTGAAGGGAAACCAGATAGGGTTCTATTCGTACCATTGCAATTCAGATTTAAGATTCTTCATGCATTCCATACCTATAAAAATGCTGGTCATCCAGGGATTGCTCGCACACAGGAGTTGTTAGACCGTTGCGTCTGGTGGTCTTCGCTAGTGTCATATTGTAAGGAATTTGTCAACAATTGCTCCGTTTGTGCTAGGAGTAAGTCATCTAGACGGGCTCCAAGTGCCTGAGTAGCCCTGGACCCATGTGTCCATGGACTTTGTGGGTGAACTGCCTAGATCAGAGGGTAAAACAGTCATATGGGTGGTAGTCGATAGGTTCAGTAAGATGGCTTACTTTATTCCCTTGGACGGACTCCCCACTGCACAAGAGTTGGCAGGGCTCTTCATCCGTCACATTTTCAGACTGCATGGAATTCCGGAAAATGTGGCGTCAGATAGGGGAGTCCAGTTCGTCTCAAGGTTTTGGAAAGCCTTCTTTCATCATATGGGAATGAATCTATCGTTTCCTCTGGCTACCACCCACAGACTAACGGGCAGACCGAAAGGGTTCCTTAGATGTTATGTGGCTGATGCTCAGATGGATTGGGTCAAATTCTTGCCTTTTGCGGAATTTGCCCATAATAATTTGAAATGTGCCTGCTCGGGATTCTCCCCTTTTCAAGTGGTAACGGGGAAATCACCGAAGTTCTCTCCGCTGCCGGTGGTATCATCACCTTTCCCGGCCTTGGAGGAGTGGCAAGGGACATTGAAAGAGATCTGGGAAAAGTCAAAGAGAATTTGAAAAAGGCTTTTTCTACCCAGAAAAAACAGGCGGATAGGAAACGTTCTGTGGAGTGGAATTTTCTCCCAGGAGATTTAGTGTGGGTTTCTACTCGACACTTGGCCCTAAAGCAACCCTCTGCTAAATTGGGTCCCAAATTCATAGGGCCATACCCTTTGTCCAAAAGGGTCAACAGGGTTACCTATGTTGTCCTGCTCCCACCCAGTTTCAGGGGTGGTAGAACGTTTTATGTGTCCCTCTTAAAACCTGCTGTGCATGTGGATTCCTCCCCCCCCCTCCTGTGGTGATTGATGGAGAATGAGATAGAGCAGATCTTGGATTCTCGGGTGGTGCGTAACTCCTCACAGTACCTAGTCCACTGGAGAGGGTATGACGCAGAGGAGAGATCTTGGGTACCACATTCTCGCATGCATGCAGAAGAGCTCAGGGAGGAGTTTCATAGATTGCACCCTGATAGGCCGGGTGGATCGTGTCCGGAGTCCACGGCTAGAGAGGGGGTACTGTAACGTCTGAAACTGTGGTGGCTGCGGATGCGCAGAATAGATCCGCAGCCACCTTTGTTCCCTGTTCACAGGCCTTATCCGTCCCGGCGGCGTCCAGCACGCCGGTAAAGGCATTGTCTCTGGCTCATAGGGTCTCTGTATTGCGCGGGCGTGCGCAGAGACAGGACCTTTATGCTGGAAGAAGGCGCGTCAGCTGACCTGCCGGTCGGCTGATGTCGGGAGTGACTTGCGCCGCTAGGATTGGCTGATTGCTAGGGGGGGATGGCGCTGGGCTCTCCTCTGCTTCTTAAGCCTTCACTGTTCATTAGCAACACATCTGCTGTTGCGAATACACTCGTGTTAGCCTAGTGAGGTTCCTGTTGATGATAGATGTATATGCAGTGTTTGCAATATACATCTATCTATAGTTAGTTATTATTACATTGTATTTCTGATAACCTGTGTATGATTCTGGCTACTCTCTGACCTTGCTTTGCTAAACGATTCTGTACCTCTGCCTTTCTGACTTTAGTTGCTGAACCTCTACCTGATATTAACTACTCTCTTGCCTGCCGTTTTGGTACTGTCTCTGCCTGCCTGTTATCGTACTTTGCCTGTCTGACTACTCTACTCACCAGTGGGCCCTAGCCACTGGTGAGGTGCTCTGGCCATTAGAACCCGCCAGCTCTTCTGGTGAGGTTCAGACTCTCTAGTATAAGCTCCAGTGACTGTTAGTACCTTGCCAGCTCCTCTGACAAGGTCTTGCTAAACTATTCAGTCACTTGTGCTGTTAGTACCTTCCCCGCTCCTCTGGAATGGTCTTGCTAAACTATTCAGTCACTTGTGCTGCTATTACCTTCCCAGCTCCTCTGGAAAGGTCTAGTTTAACTATTCAGTCATTGTACTGTCAGTACCTTACCAGCTCCTCAGGTAAGGTTTAGACAAACTTCTTTAGTTCTCTCATTATTAGTACTTTCCCAGCTCCTCTGGTAAAGGTATTGTTATTTGTGTTGATAGACCCTCCAGCTCCTCTGGAGAAGTCTATACTGTTGCAGCTAGTACCCACCAGCTCCTCTGGTGAGGTCTAGCACTGTTCTCGCAGCTAATACCCACCAGCTCCGCTGGTGAGGTCTAGCACTGTTGTTGCAGATAGTATTCACCAGCTCCTATGGTGAGATCTATCCTTTTATTCTACTGTTGCACCAAACACCACACCTTACTCTCAGCTAGCTATACTAGTATTATTGGTGATACTGCAGATCACCACATAATCAGGTATAGCGTCTGTATTATTGGTGATTTTGCAGTGATCAGACGTCTGAGTTGCAGCACCCAATCGTTACAAGTAGTATAGTGTGTTTTGGGATGTATTTTTACACATACCCATGCTGGGTGGGAGAAATATCTCTGCAAATGGACAATTGTGTGTAAAAAAAAAAAAAAAAATTGTCATTTACAGAGATATTTCTCCCACCCAGCATGGGTATGTGCAAAAATACACCACAAAACACATTATACTACTTCTCCTGAGTAAGGCAATACCACATGTGTGACACTTTTTTTGCAGCCTAGGTGCACTACGAGGTCCAACGTCCTATTCACAGGTCATTTTGAGGCACTTGGTTTCAAGACTACTCCTCACGGTTTAGGGCCCCTAAAATGCCAGGGCAGTATAGGAACCCCACAAGTGACCCCAATTTAGAAAGAAGACACCCCAAGGTATTCCGTTAGGTGTATGGTGAGCTCATAGAAGATTTTATTTTTGTCACAAGTTAGTGGATAATGACACTTTGTGAAAAAAAATCAATTTCTGCTAACTTTTGACAAAAAATAAAATCTTCTATGAACTCATCATACACCTAACGGAATACCTTGGGGAGTCTTCTTTCTAAAATGGGATCACTTGTGGGGTTCCTATACGGCCCTGGCATTTTAGGGGCCCAAAACCGTGAGGAGTAGTCTAGAAACCAAATGCCTCAAAATGACTGTTCAAGGGTATAAGCATCTGCAAATTTTGATGACAGGTGGTCTGTGATGGGACGAATTCTGTGGAACCAGTCATAAGCAGGGTGGCCTCTTAGATGACAGGTTGTATTGGCACTGAAGTGCAGGAAGCGCAGGATGTTCTCAAATCGTGACCTGGACATGGCAGCAGAGAACATGGGCATGTGATGTATTGGGTGCGTAGACCAATAAGACTGCAATACATTCTTTTTTACAAGACCCGTGTTAAGGAGAAGGCCCCAAAAAATGTTACATTTGGAAACTTGGAGTGGCTTCCACCAAAAAAGCTGGGCATAGTAGCTTCTTGGATTGGCGGTTGCGTATTGTGTGGCATAACGGTTGGTCTCAGCCACAATTAAGTCGTACCAGCAGTGATCAGAAAAAAAATTCTGTCACTGCGGTGGGGTAGGTGAGGGTTTGGCTGGGTGATCAGAAGCCCACAGAGGGGCAGATTAGGGCCTGATCTGATGGATAGGAGTGCTAGGGGGTGACAGGTGGTGACAGGAGGTGATTGATGGGTGTCTCAGTGGGTGATTAGAGGGGAGAATAGATGCAATCAATGCACCTGGGAGGTGATCGGAAGGGGGTCTGATGGGGATCTGAGGGTTTGGCCGAGTGATCAGGAGCCCACACGGGGCAAATTAGGGCCTGATTTGATGGGTAGGTGTGCTAGGGAGTGACAGGAGGTGATTGATGGGTGTCTTAGGGTGTGAATAGAGGGGGAATAGATGCAAGTAATGCACTGGGGAGGTGATCGGGGGTATCTGAGGGCGATCTGAGGGTGTGGGCCGGTCATTGGGAGCCCGCAAGGGGCAGATGAGGGTCTAATCTGATGGGTATGATGGGTAGCAGTGACAGGTGGTGACAGGGGGGGATTGATGGGTGATCAGTGGGTGATTAGAGGGGAGAACAGATGTAACTAATGCACTGGGGAGGTGATCAGAGTGGTCTGGGGGGCTATCTGAGGGTGTGGGTGGGTGAATGGATGCCCGCAAGGGGCAGATTAGGGTCTGATCTAATGGGTAGCAGTGACAGGTGGTGACAGGGGGTGACGGGGTGATTGATAGGTGATCAGTAGGTGAATACAGGGGAGAATATATGCAAGCAATGCACTGGCGAGTTGATCAGAGAGGGTCTGGGGGGCTATCTGAGGGTGTGGGCGGGTGATTGGGTGCCCGCAAGGGGCAGATTAGGGTCTAATATGATGGGTAGCAGTGACAGGTGGTGACGGGGTGATTGATAGGTGATCAGTAGGTGATTACAAGGGAGAATATATTCAAGCAATGCACTGGCGAGTTGATCAGAGCAGGTCTGGGGGGCTATCTGAGGGTGTGGGCGGGTGATTGGTTGCCCGCAAGGGGCAGATTAGGGTCTGATCTGATGGGTAGCAGTGACAGGGGGTGACGGGGTGTTTGATAGGTGAAAAGTAGGTGATTACAAGGGAGAATATATGCAAGCAATGCACTGGCGAGTTGATCAGAGCAGGTCTGGGGGGCTATCTGAGGGTGTGGGCGGGTGATTGGTTGCCCGCAAGGGGCAGATTAGGGTCTGATCTGATGGGTAGCAGTGACAGGTGGTGACAGGGGGTGATAGGGTGATTGATAGGTGATCAGTAGTTGATTACAAGGGAGAATATATGCAAGCAATGCACTGGCGAGTTGATCAGAGAGGGTCTGGGGGGCTATCTGAGGGTGTGGGCGGGTGATTGGGTGCCCACAAGGGGCAGATTAGGGTCTAATCTGATGGGTAGCAGTGACAGGTGGTGACGGGGTGATTGATAGGTGATCAGTAGGTGATTACAAGGGAGAATATATGCAAGCAATGCACTGGCGAGTTGATCAGAGCAGGTCTGGGGGGCTATCTGAGGGTGTGGGCGGGTGATTGGTTGCCCGCAAGGGGCAGATTAGGGTCTGATCTGATGGGTAGCAGTGACAGGTGGTGACGGGGTGTTTGATGGGTGATTGATGGGTGATCACTGGGTGATTAGAGGGGAAAGCAGATGTAAACAAGGCACTTTCGGAGGTGATCAGAGGGTGGGTCTGCGGGCAATCTGAGGGTGTAGGCGGGTGATCAGGTGCCCACAAGGGGCAGGTTAGGGTCTGAGCTGATGGGTGGCAGTGACAGGGGGTGATTGACAGGTGATTGACAGGTGATTACAGGGGAGAATAGATGTATACAGTACACAGGGGGGGGGGTCTGGGGAGGATCTGAGGGTGTGGGGGGTGATCAGGAGCCCCCGGGGGCAGTTTAGGGACTAATCGAAAAAATAGCGCTGACAGATAGTGACAGGGAGTGATTGATGGGTGATTAGAGGAGAGAACAGATGTAAACAATGCACTTGGGAGGTGATCTGACGGGGGGTCTGCGGGCGATCTGAGGGTGTGGGTGGGTGATCAGATCCCCGCAAGCGGCAGGTTAGGGTCTGATCTGATGGGTAGCAGTGACAGGTGGTGACAGGGGGTGATGGATGGGTGATTGACAGGTGATCAGTGGATAATTATAGGGGAGGATAGATGTTACAGTACACAGGGGGGGGGTCTGAGGGTGTGGGGGGTGATCAGGAGCCCCCAGGGGGCAGTTTAGGGCCTAATCTAAAAAAAATAGCATTGACAGATAGTAACAGGGAGTGATTGATGGGTGATTGGGTGCAAACAGGGATCTGGAGGGTGGGCAGGGGGGGGGGGAGACTTCTGAGGGTTGCTGTGGGTGATCAGGGGGAAGAGGGGGGGGCAGATCGGTGTGCTTCGGTGCAGACAGGGAGGGCTGCAGCCTGCCCTGGTGGTCCCTCGATCACTGGGACCACCAGGGCAGGAGGCAGCCTGTATAATACGCTTTGTATACATTACAAAGCGTATTATATGCTTCTAACGCGGCGATCGAAGGGTTAACAACCTGCCGCCATTTCCGAATGGCCGGCGGGTTGACGTTGCGGGTGGGCGGAGCCTATTGCCGGCGGATGCGCGCGCATCACAGCGTGCGATCCCCGGCCCGGAAGAGTCCCAGGACCCGATGTCAATTGACGTTACGTGGTCCTGGGCATGCCACTTTGCCGCCACCAATGTACAGTGGGCGGTCGGCAAGTGGTTAAGAATGTATGCATTTTTTTTAATAAGCCCAAAGTTTCTCCACTCAACATAGAAAAATAAGACATTCTCATCCCTGGAAACATCGTTTTTTTTTAGTTTATTTAAACTTTTTTGGACAACAAATAATGATACAAGCTGCATAATTATTTGATGTTGTTATGACAATTATACTGTAGATTTTTCACTGTTTTAAAGAAAGAAAAAAGTCAGTCTCCAGAGAGAGACCGTCTGTATTGTGGTAGTTTTATAGTGTGCTGATTAGAGGCTTTGTCTCTAACAGGATTTTAATTTCAGCTCTGCTTGTTCAGTAGGCCAGTGCCTATTTATTTAGTAAGGAGACCTTAGACTAGTCTCTCTAGTGCTGTTCCTGCCTGTAGAGCGCGTCCCAGGGACAACTGTAGCTTTAGCACCTTGAGTCCGGTATGGGAAAAAGGACACTATAAATGTTTTGTGTTCTGTGTCTATGTATGTCCATGTATATTGTATATAGTATAAGTTGGAAAGCTAATTAAGCTAAGTGGTTGAAGGGAAAGGTCCACACGGACACAGGGAAACCATGTGGATTCCTTGTGGGTGTTGACCTGGCTGGAATTCCAGCAGGGAACCCAACTCTATTACAGGGTGACAGTGCTGGTCACTGTTCCACTGTACTGGGACCCTGCTCATGTTATCTCCCTCATTTTACCCCTTATAGTCTGTTATTAGCGCTGACCAGACATTAAATTAAGTTTAATGTATGGTCAAAGAGGGGATATTGGGACTGTCATACTTGTTTTTGCATACTTTGCATACTTGCATTTAGTAGTTAATTTGTTGGGCTTACAAATCTATATACACGTCCTGCCCTGCCCAGGCCTACCGGTCTGCGTCTCTGATTTGGTCAGTAGATGCTCATGTCATTCCATTTAGTGGTGTAGTAAGAAGGGGTACCGAAGTAGATATTGCACTAGGGCCACCCAATATCTTTAAATACATCACTACCCAGGGTTTATAGTATCATTGTGGAATGTCAGGTATGATGGAATGAGAGTGGATATGTGATATGTAATGTAAGAATGAAAAAATGGAACTCATTATGGTTTAAAAATCATTGGGAATTTATCCTCTCTACCATGTCTGGAGTCACATACTCGCATGGGTTCAGCGACGTCATGCGAACGGAGTATTGCGAAAGATCCGCTGGGATCATAGAGGATCCAATATGTATGTTTTGAAGTTCATGGAGGAGAGGATGAATGATATTAGTATTACAAGAACTAGGGGAAAAAAAAGAGAAAACGTATTGATTGGATTGTTGCACAAAGTGAAAAGAAATGATGCTCGCACCTTTTTCTTTTCCATTCTTCACAGAATCAACTTGCCAGACACCTGTCCTGGGAAGGGTAAAAGCAGACAATCTGACCAGAGCCCATCCAGAGGTAGTATGACCAGAAGAGCCCGTCCAGATAGAGACCCATCCAAAGGGAGCCTGTCCAGAGGGATCCATCCGGAGGGAGTCTGACCAGAGGCTATCTTTACAGAGGGATTTTCTATTTGGATCCACTGACAGAGTAAAAGAAGAAGATAGAATTGGGTGAAGCAAAACGACTAAGTCCTGAGATTCCAAGAGTGAATGGAAAAAGAGACTTCCATCAGGTGGATAGTGACAGCATTCCTAAGACGCCTCCCCTGATAGAAGTTTTGAAGCTGATCGTGTCTCGTGTTGAAGAATGGAACAAGATCTGGATCTTAGATGCAGGAAGATTGTATGGATTGTGGGCCACTGTTATGTGTATTGGGCTCATAGAAAAGCTATTAATAGTGACTAAGGGGAAAACCTTGGCTTGTCTAAGGACAATTTTTTGTTTTTTGTTTTTCTGCTGATTTGTTACGTATGACTTCATGCGCATTCACGATACCATCCCCCAATGGGTACTGTTTTTTTCTGAAATTATTCCCAGACGGTTGTGCATTTTTCCCCAGGATAGGTAAAGGGTAATTAAGAAATTCATTAATAGGTAGAGATGGCCCAAGCGGTTCGCCGGCGAACAGTTCCAGGTGAACTTCCGGTGGTTTGCGTTCGCCATCCAAGGCAAACTTTTCTGGAAGTTCGGTTCGCCCCCGTAGTGCACCATTAGGGTCAACTTTGACCCTCTACATCACAGTCAGCAGGCACATTGTAGTCAATCAGGCTACACTCTCTCCTGAAGCCACTCCCCCCTTATATAAGGCAGGCGCCTCCAGCCATTACACTCACTCGTGTGCCTGCAATAGTGAGAGAAGGGACAGTTGCTGGCAGACTCTCATAGGGAAAGATTAGTTAGGCTGTTATAGGCTTGTTAGCTTGCTCCTGGCTGATTCTTATTGCTGAAATAGCACCCCACAACAGCTCGTTTGAGAGCTAATCTTGTTCTTGTGATCTATTTTTTTTTTTTTGTGTGTGTGTCCCACTGACACTTGTGTTGCATAGACAGCCTTGCTAATTCATACTGTGTGTGTTCCACTGCCAGGCCCGGCACGTTCAGTGACTACCTGTGTGTGTGTGACAGCAGGTGCACATTGTAATAACCATCACTGCATATACCTGCCTGTTGTGTTTAGTGAACCCGCCTCATCACTGCATATACCTACCTGTTGTGTTGAGTGAACCCACCTCATCACTGCATATACCTACCTGTTGTGTTGAGTGAACCCACCTCATCACTGCATATACCTACCTGTTGTGTTTAGTGAACCCACCTCATCACTGCATATACCTACCTGTTGTGTTGAGTGAACCCACCTCATCACTGCATATACAATAATAATAATACAATACAATAACATTTCTATAGCGCTTTTCTCCCATAGGACTCAAAGCGCTTAGGCTCTCTCAGATTCAGTAATTAGTAGGATGAAGTATTCACACAACAAAAGTTATATTTCTGCAAATGCCAGACTGAACAGGTGGGTTTTCAGTCTGGATTTAAACACGTCCAGGGATGGGGCTTTCCTGATCTGTTGAGGTAAGGAGTTCCAAAACGTAGGGGCAGCATGACAGAAGGCTCTGGGACCAAAAGTTTCCAAGTGGACTCTGGGTATGACTAGATTATTAGAACCTGTGGATCTGAGAATGCGGGGATTGCTACGCAGCTGTAACATATCTTTCATGTATCCAGGGCCTAGATTATTCAGGGATTTAAATGTCAGTAGGCCGATCTTGAATAGGACCCTCCATTCTATAGGTAGCCAGTGAAGGGAATGCAGGACTGGCGTTATGTGGCAGTGACGGGGTTGGTTGGTTAGCAGTCTGGCAGCAGTATTCTGTATCAGCTGTAAGCGGTACAAGACCTTTTTTGGAAGGCCAGTGTAGAGAGCATTGCAGTAGTCCAGTCGGGATGTGATGAAGGCATGGACTAAGGTTGGCAGATCTTCTGGGGGTATGAGGTGCTTGATTTTTGCAATGTTCTTCAGGTGAAAATAGGATGATTTCACCACAGCAGAGATTTGAGTTTTGAAGTTTAAATCCCCATCAATTAGAACTCCCAGGCTACGCACATGATCAGAGCTGCATAGATCCGTGCCTCCTATTCCCAGTGGTGAAGACTGCAAGTTAAGTTGTTTTGTTATTATGCTCTGCCCTCCAATCAGAAGGACTTCAGTTTTGTCTGCATTTAGTTTCAGCCAGTTGTCATTCATCCATTGCTGTAGTTCACGTAAGCAGGCGTTTATAGTTAGAGTTGGGTCTGTCACACCAGGCTTGAAGGAAAGATATAGTTGGGTGTCGTCTGCATAGCAGTGGTATGTCAGGCCATGTTTTTGGATTAGTTTTCCCAACGGTAGCATGTAAATCGTGAAAAGCAGGGGAGAGAGGATTGAGCCCTGGGGCACCCCATACTTAAGTGTTACAGGGGTGGACAGGAAGGGCCCCATAGACACTTTGTGGGTTCTGCCACTCAAGAAGGATTGGAACCACTGAAGTACTATGCCATCAATGCCGCAGTATTCCTGTAGCCTGTTTATCAATATACCTACCTGTTGTGTTGAGTGAACCCACCTCATCACTGCATATACCTACCTGTTGTGTTTAGTGAACCCACCTCATCACTGCATATACCTACCTGTTGTGTTGAGTGAACCCACCTCATCACTGCATATGCCTACCTGTTGTGTTGAGTGAACCCACCGCATCACTGCATATGCCTACCTGTTGTGTTTAGTGAACCCACCTCATCACTGCATATACCTACCTGTTGTGTTTAGTGAACCCACCTCATCACTGGATATACCTACCTGTTGTGTTCAGTGAACACACCTCATCACTGCATATACCTACCTGTTGTGTTGAGCAATGGTGCTCAAATACCCCATTTTAAAATTCGAGTTTGGTCGAATTTGAATAGTAAATTATTCGAGGTCAGTCGAATATTCGAGTCGAATAATTTTTACTATTCGATTCGACCTCGGATTTCGAGCTCACTATTCGAGTCGGTATTCGAGCTCATTATTCGAGCTGACTATTCAAATTGGCCTTAAATAGCTTCCAACACTTGTTTTGAGGGTGAATGATGCAAGAAACATCTTTTTTTTCCATGTAACAACAGCAAGTGATTATGTGGGGATGTTCCTTTAAAAAAAAAATGGTGGAAAGAGAAGTTGTGTCCAGAATTTTGTTCAGTACTGTATATACTTCTTCTTCTTCTTCTTTATCTTCTATATCTTCGTCTTCTATATCTTCTTCTATATCTTCTTCTTCTATATTTTCTTCTATATCTTCTTCTTCTTCTTCTGTATTGTCTTCTTCTTCTTCTTCTTCTTCTTCATCTTCTTCATCTTCTTCTTCTTCTTCTTCATCTTCTCCATCTTCTCCATCTTCTCCATCTTCTTCTTCTATATCGTCTTCTTCTTCTTCACTTATTTCTCTTTTCAATTTTCTTTTTTAAAGAAATGCAGCTATTTTTGAGCGTAACAAATAGCTGGTGGCGCACGCATGTTGGAAGCGCCATTGTATGTGCTCCCTGGCAGTGGAAACACACAGACAGCAGGAGGTAAATTCAGCAGCAGGAGGAGGAGGATGAGTGTGTGGCAGCAGGCAGTCAATGACGCAGGCAGCGTGACATAATAGCCCTGGTACCTAGCGGTGATACCAGGGCTGTAAATAAACACAGCAGGCAGGAGGTCCCAGACAGCGGTCGTGCAGCCCACATCGTGTCCAATACACAACTGGGACAACACAGTTTTCAACCCGGGCACCTCTGAAAAATTAAACCTTTTTTTTTTAATGGTTTTGTAGTTTTGGTTTTACAACCAATTACACAGATATATAGCTATTGTTTGACGTAATAGCTGGTGGCAGAGTGGCAGCAGAATGTAATTCTGTGTACCCTGGCAGTGGGAAACACAGACCGACAGCAGCAGCAGCAGGAGGAATGGAGGAGTAATGTGAGCAGCTATTGTTTGACGTAATAGCTGGTGGCAGAGTGGCAGCAGAATGTAGTTCTGTGTACCCTGGCAGTGGGAAACACAGACAGACAGCAGCAGCAGCAGGAGGAATGGAGGAGTAGTGTGAGTGTGGCAGCAGGCAGGCAGCGTGACATAATAGCCCTGGTACCTAGCGGGAGATACCAGGGCTGTAAATAAACACAGCAGGCAGGAGGTCCCAGACAGTGGTCGTGCAGCCCACATCGTGTCCAATACACAACTGGGACAACACAGTTTTCAACCCGGGCACCTCTGAAAAATTAAACCTTTTTTTTTTTTAATGGTTTTGTAGTTTTGGTTTTACAACCAATTACACAGATATATAGCTATTGTTTGACGTAATAGCTGGTGGCAGAGTGGCAGCAGAATGTAATTCTGTGTACCCTGGCAGTGGGAAACACAGACAGACAGCAGCAGCAGCAGGAGGAATGGAGGAGTAGTGTGAGTGTGGCAGCAGGCAGGCAGCGTGACATAATAGCCCTGGTACCTAGCGGGAGATACCAGGGCTGTAAATAAACACAGCAGGCAGGAGGTCCCAGACAGCGGTCGTGCAGCCCACATCGTGTCCAATACACAACTGGGACAACACAGTTTTCAACCTGGGCACCTCTGAAAAATTAAACCTTTTTTTTTTTAATGGTTTTGTAGTTTTGGTTTTACAACCAATTACACAGATATATAGCTATTGTTTGACGTAATAGCTGGTGGCAGAGTGGCAGCAGAAGGTAATTGTGTGTACCCTGGCAGTGGGAAACACAGACAGACAGCAGCAGCAGCAGGAGGAATGGAGGAGTAGTGTGAGTGTGGCAGCAGGCAGGCAGCGTGACATAATAGCCCTGGTACCTAGCGGGTGATACCAGGGCTGTAAATAAACACAACAAGAGGTCCCAGACAGCGGTCGTGCAGCCCACATCGTGTCCAATACACAACTGGGACAACACAGTTTTCAACCCGGGCACCTCTGAAAAATTAAACTTTTTTTTTTTTTTTTTAATGTTTTTTTAGTTTTGGTTTTACAACCAATTACACAGATATATAGCTATTGTTTGACGTAATAGCTGGTGGCAGAGTGGCAGCAGAAGGTAATTCTGTTTACCCTGGAAGTGGGAAACACAGACAGACAGCAGAAGGGCAGTACACAGCAGCCCACTGTAGTTGTAAAATGTGTGGCTGCAGGTGACGTAATAGTCAAAGTGAACCAGGCTGGCTTAGTGAGCAGGAGCCAGGAGGTGGTAAAGGGTGGTAAGGCACATTAACGATGGTTCTAAGTTCCGGCAGCCAGTTCATGTCCCCCTCTCGCCGACAACAGGGGCCAGGAACTCGCCTTCCACCCACGCCTGGTTCATCTTGAGAAACGTCAGTCTGTCCACAGACTTGTGAGACAGACGTGAGCGTTTCTCGGTGACCACGCCACCAGCTGCACTGAAGCAGCGATCGGACAGCACGCTGGAAGGGGGGCAGGACAGCACTTCCAGGGCGTACTGCGCCAGCTCGCTCCAGATCTCCAGGCGCTTGACCCAATACTCCATGGGATCAACAGGGGCATCGCTGTCAAGCCCGCTGTAGGACCCCATGTAGTCAGCCACCATGCGGGTCAGGCGCTGGCTGTGACCGGAGGAGGATGCTGCTGCATGCACCTCCTCTCTAGTCACTGCTGCCGGAGCCTCTACAGTCCTGTAGAGCTCGTGGCTGAGAGACAGCAGGTCTGTGGGGCGCTTGCTGCTGGATGCAGGCACCTGCTGCTGCCTCTGTGCTGGCTGGACAGTGGGGGTGGAAGGCTGGGGGAAGGCTTCCTCCAAGCGCTCAACAAGGGCCTGCTGCAAGCTCCTTATTTGTTGCGCTGGGTCTCCTCCTGCAGGCGGCAGGAACTGTCTCAACTTCCCCTTGAGGCGCGGGTCCAACATCATGCTGATCCAGATGTCCTCCCTCTGCTTGATCTGGATCACCCTGGGGTCCCTGCGCAGGCACGTCAGCATGCGCGCTGCCATTGGGAAGAGGCGGGCCACGTCTGCTGGCACATCGGCGGCAGTGCTGTCCACATCCTCCTCCTCTGCCGCCTCATCCTCTCTCCACCCCGCACCAACTCAGCTGCGCTGTGCTGATCCCCCTCATCAGCAGCAAGGTCAGGGACCTCCACCAAGTCCTCCTCCTCCTCCCCCTCAGAGGTGGACTGTGCAGCTGCTTGCCGCTCTTGCTGGTCCAAGGCTGCCGCTCCCTGTTCCAGCAAAGCATCGAGGGCCCTGTTCAGCAGACAAACCAGGGGCACCCACTCGCAGACCATAGCATGGTCCCTGCTCACCATGTTAGTGGCCTGCAGAAAGGGAGCCAGCACTAAGCACACCTGCTGCATGTGCCTCCAGTCATCATCGGGGACGATGGACGGGATGTTGCTGGTCTTGTCCCTTCTCTGAGCGGCAGAAACAGTGGCCAGGGCAAGGTACTGGTTGACAGCGTGCTTCTGTTCAACCAGACGCTCCAACATCGCCAGGGTGGAGTTCCAGCGAGTCGGAACGTCAAGGATCAGCCGATAGCGTGGCAGCTCCAGCTCCTTTTGCACGTCTTCCAGGCTCGCACAGGCTGCAGCTGAGCGCCAGAAGTGACGCACAACGTTCCTTGCCGTTTCCAGCAGTTCGCCCATCCCCTGGTAGGTGCGCAAGAACTTCTGCACCACCAGGTTCAGCACGTGGGCAAGACAGGGGATGTGGGTCAGGTTTCCCCTGTCTATTGCGGCAACCAGATTGGCCCCATTGTCGGCCCCACCACCTCTCAGACTCTGAGGCCTCTGGGGGTCAGCCAAATCCTCTCCTGCTCCTGGAGTTTGGCCAACACATGGGTTGCCGTCAGCTTGGTCTTCCCAAGGCTGACCAACTGCAGCAGCGCTTGGCAGTGGCAGGCCTTCACGCTGCTGCTGAGGCGGGGGGTTTGGCCAGGTGTGCCGGAGGATGGCAGAGGATCGGAGGAACCTGCTGCAGTTCCCCCGACCCTGCGGGGTGGCACCACCCACTGTGTTGCTGCTGCTGCTGTGCCCGCTGCTGCTCTCCCATCCTCACCCCCTTCCACCAAGCTGACCCAGTGGACAGTGAAGGACAGGTAGCGGCCTGTCCCGAAGCGGCTGCTCCAGGAGTCCATGGTGACGTGGACCCTTTCACCAACCGCGTGCTCCAGCCCTCGCTCCACATTGGCCATCACAAAGCGGTGCAGTGCAGGAATGGCCTTGCGGGCGAAGAAGTGTCTGCTGGGGAGCTGCCAGTCTGGGGCTGCACAAGCAAGCAGCGCACGCATGTCGCTCCCCTCCTGCACGAGCGTGTACGGCAGGAGTTGGGAGCACATGGCCCGTGCCAGCAAGCCGTTCAGCTGCCGCACGCGACGGCTGCTGGGAGGCAGAGCCCTAACCACCCCCTGGAAGGACTCGCTCAAAAGGCTCTGGCGCCGCTTTTTGCTGGCACGGGAATCAGCGGAGACAGCAGAGGAGGCCACTGAGGACTGGCTGCCAGAACAGGCCTCAGTGTCGGCGGCAGGAGTTGCAGAGGGGGGAGGAGCAGTGCGTTTCCGCACTCCTGCTGGTGCTGCTGGAGGAGCAGGAGGGCGGGTGGCTGCTGTTGCTGCTGCTGCTGCTGCTGAAGGCTGTGCAGTGATGGGTGTGGTGCCACTGCCAGCACCAGATGCCTTCAGCCTCTGGAACTCCTCATGCTGGTGGAAATGTTTCGCAGCAAGGTGGTTGATTAGCGAGCTGGTGCTGAACTTTAAGGGGTCTGCACCTCTGCTCAACTTCCGCTGACAGTGGTTGCAAGTGGCGTACTTGCTGTACACTGTGGGCATGGTGAAAAAGCGCCACATTGGTGACAAAAACAACCCCCTACGGCATGGAACCGCTGCTGCCTGTCTCCCTGTGGTGGTTGGGGGGGGGGGGGGGGGGCTTGGGTGCGGCTGGTGGTGGTACTGGCAGATGCTGCTGCTGCTGCTGCTGAGCCTGAGACACCAGCAGGCTGGGGGACCTGCCTACTGCTGCCAATGCTTGCAATGATGCGCCTCCTTGCAAGGCCCACAAGCGCATCCTCCTCCTCCTCCTCAGAGCTGCTGATGACGACATCCCCTGGAGCTGGTGGCACCCAGTCTCTGTCTGTCACCGTGTCATCATCATCCTCCCCCTCCTGAAACATGTCCTGCTGGGATGATGACCCCCCAAACTCCTCTCCTGATGCATGGATGGGCTGCTTGACAGTCTTGCTGTCCAATCCCTCCTCCCCCAAAGTGCCCATCAGCATCTCCTCCTCAAGATCGCCAACAACAGCAGACAATTTACTCATGATGCCTGGGGTCAAAAGACTGCTGAATGACAGGTCGGCGACTGACGGTGAACTGGCCTCCTCCCCAGGCCCTGCTGGGCTGCTCCTGCGAACAGGGGTGGTGGTGGTGGTGAGGGTGGAGGCCTCGGATGCAGAGCTGATGGCGGGCTGCTCATCCTCCGTCATCAGTTGCACCACAGTGGCTGCATCCTTTTCCTCAATGGGACGTTTCCGACCCGGCTGGAGGAAAATCGGAGCAGGTGTTACACGCTGCTGCTGCTGTGTCTCTGCAGCGTGAGTTGCAGATGCTCCTGCTGGGTGGCGCCCAAGGCATCCACGGCCAGTGGCTATAGGAGGAATGTTAGCCACTGACGCTGCTGCTGCTGCTGCTGCGGAACTGTGCATGGTGGCGCGGCCGCGCCCGCGGCTTGCCACAATGCTGCTCCCTCTCCTCCTGATTCCCTTGCTGCCCTTCCCCTTGCCCAAACCGCGCTGGCTGCCACTTCCAGACATCTTCGATGTTTTGGGCGTAAACACAAAAGTTTTTTAAAAGGGCGGGTGAAAAGTGGGGTACTTTAATGGAGTGGGTTGGTGGGCGAGGTGACTGAGTGAGTGTCTAGTACAGTAAGTAAGTAGTAACAGTCAGGAAGTACAACTAGAAGTTACAATAATTAGTAGTAATCACAAGGAAATAGAGAGTGTGTACACTACAGACAGTGAGTGCACGCACGCGCAAACACGCGCAGGAGCTAGCCTATGAACAGTGACTGAGTGAGTGTCTAGTACAGTAAGTAAGTAGTAACAGTCAGGAAGTACAACTAGAAGTTAAAATAATCAGTAGTAATAATCACAAGGAAATAGAGTGTGTGTACACAGACAGTGAGTGAGTGCACGCACACGCAGGAGCTAGCCTATGAACAGTGACTGAGTGTCCCTACTAGTACAGTAAGTAGTAACAGTAAGTACAACTAGAAATTATAATAATCAATCAGTAATCAGAAGGAAATAGAGTGTGTGTACAGTACACAGACAGTGAGTGCACGCACACGCAGGAGCTAGCCTATGAACAGTGACAGTGAGTGTCCTAGTACAGTTACAGTATATAACTATTCAGAAGGAAATAGAGTGTGTGTACACTACAGTACACAGACAGTGAGTGCACGCACACGCAGGAGCTAGTAGCCTATGAACAGTGACAGTGAGTGTCCTAGTACAGTTACAGTATATAACTATTCAGAAGGAAATAGAGTGTGTGTACAGTACACAGACAGTGAGTGCACGCACATGCAGGAGCTAGTAGCCTATGAACAGTGACAGTGAGTGTCCTAGTACAGTTACAGTATATAACTATTCAGAAGGAAATAGAGTGTGTGTGTACAGTACACAGACAGTGAGTGCACGCACACGCAGGAGCTAGTAGCCTATGAACAGTGACAGTGAGTGTCCTAGTACAGTTACAGTATATAACTATTCAGAAGGAAATAGAGTGTGTGTACAGTACACTACAGTACACAGACAGTGAGTGCACGCACACGCAGGAGCTAGTAGCCTATGAACAGTGACAGTGAGTGTCCTAGTACAGTTACAGTATATAACTATTCAGAAGGAAATAGAGTGTGTGTACAGTACACAGACAGTGAGTGCACGCACACGCAGGAGCTAGCCTATGAACAGTGACAGTGAGTGTCCTAGTACAGTTACAGTATATACCTATTCAGAAGGAAATAGAGTGTGTGTACAGTACACAGACAGTGAGTGCACGCACACGCAGGAGCTAGTAGCCTATGAACAGTGACAGTGAGTGTCCTAGTACAGTTACAGTATATAACTATTCAGAAGGAAATAGAGTGTGTGTACAGTACACTACAGTACACAGACAGTGAGTGCACGCACATGCAGGAGCTAGTAGCCTATGAACAGTGACAGTGAGTGTCCTAGTACAGTTACAGTATATAACTATTCAGAAGGAAATAGAGTGTGTGTACAGTACACAGACAGTGAGTGCACGCACACGCAGGAGCTAGCCTATGAACAGTGACAGTGAGTGTCCTAGTACAGTTACAGTATATAACTATTCAGAAGGAAATAGAGTGTGTGTACAGTACACAGACAGTGAGTGCACGAACACGCAGGAGCTAGTAGCCTATGAACAGTGACAGTGAGTGTCCTAGTACAGTTACAGTATATAACTATTCAGAAGGAAATAGAGTGTGTGTACAGTACACTACAGTACACAGACAGTGAGTGCACGCACACGCAGGAGCTAGTAGCCTATGAACAGTGACAGTGAGTGTCCTAGTACAGTTACAGTATATAACTATTCAGAAGGAAATAGAGTGTGTGTACAGTACACAGACAGTGAGTGCACGCACACGCAGGAGCTAGTAGCCTATGAACAGTGACAGTGAGTGTCCTAGTACAGTTACAGTATATAACTATTCAGAAGGAAATAGAGTGTGTGTACAGTACACAGACAGTGAGCGCACGCACACGCAGGAGCTAGTAGCCTATAAACAGTGACAGTGAGTGTCCTAGTACAGTTACAGTATATAACTATTCAGAAGGAAATAGAGTGTGTGTACAGTACACTACAGTACACAGACAGTGAGTGCACGCACACGCAGGAGCTAGTAGCCTATGAACAGTGACAGTGAGTGTCCTAGTACAGTTACAGTATATAACTATTCAGAAGGAAATAGAGTGTGTGTACAGTACACAGACAGTGAGTGCACGCACACGCAGGAGCTAGTAGCCTATGAACAGTGACAGTGAGTGTCCTAGTACAGTTACAGTATATAACTATTCAGAAGGAAATAGAGTGTGTGTACAGTACACAGACAGTGAGTGCACGCACACGCAGGAGCTAGTAGCCTATGAACAGTGACAGTGAGTGTCCTAGTACAGTTACAGTATATAACTATTCAGAAGGAAATAGAGTGTGTGTGTACAGTACACAGACAGTGAGTGCACGCACACGCAGGAGCTAGTAGCCTATGAACAGTGACAGTGAGTGTCCTAGTACAGTTACAGTATATAACTATTCAGAAGGAAATAGAGTGTGTGTACAGTACACAGACAGTGAGTGCACGCACTTGCAGGAGCTAGTAGCTTATGAACAGTGACAGTGAGTGTCCTAGTACAGTTACAGTATATAACTATTCAGAAGGAAATAGAGTGTGTGTACAGTACACTACAGTGCACAGACAGTGAGTGCACGCACACGCAGGAGCTAGTAGCCTATGAACAGTGACAGTGAGTGTCCTAGTACAGTTATAGTATATAACTATTCAGAAGGAAATAGAGTGTGTGTACAGTACACAGACAGTGAGTGCACGCACACGCAGGAGCTAGCCTATGAACAGTGACAGTGAGTGTCCTAGTACAGTTACAGTATATAACTATTCAGAAGGAAATAGAGTGTGTGTACAGTACACAGACAGTGAGTGCACGCACACGCAGGAGCTAGTAGCCTATGAACAGTGACAGTGAGTGTCCTAGTACAGTTACAGTATATAACTATTCAGAAGGAAATAGAGTGTGTGTACAGTACACTACAGTACACAGACAGTGAGTGCACGCACACGCAGGAGCTAGTAGCCTATGAACAGTGACAGTGAGTGTCCTAGTACAGTTACAGTATATAACTATTCAGAAGGAAATAGAGTGTGTGTACAGTACACAGACAGTGAGTGCACGCACACGCAGGAGCTAGCCTATGAACAGTGACAGTGAGTGTCCTAGTACAGTTACAGTATATAACTATTCAGAAGGAAATAGAGTGTGTGTACAGTACACAGACAGTGAGTGCACGCACACGCAGGAGCTAGTAGCCTATGAACAGTGACAGTGAGTGTCCTAGTACAGTTACAGTATATAACTATTCAGAAGGAAATAGAGTGTGTGTACAGTACACAGACAGTGAGTGCACGCACACGCAGGAGCTAGCCTATGAACAGTGACAGTGAGTGTCCTAGTACAGTTACAGTATATAACTATTCAGAAGGAAATAGAGTGTGTGTACAGTACACAGACAGTGAGTGCACGCACACGCAGGAGCTAGTAGCCTATGAACAGTGACAGTGAGTGTCCTAGTACAGTTACAGTATATAACTATTCAGAAGGAAATAGAGTGTGTGTACAGTACACTACAGTACACAGACAGTGAGTGCACGCACACGCAGGAGCTAGTAGCCTATGAACAGTGACAGTGAGTGTCCTAGTACAGTTACAGTATATAACTATTCAGAAGGAAATAGAGTGTGTGTACAGTACACAGACAGTGAGTGCACGCACACGCAGGAGCTAGCCTATGAACAGTGACAGTGAGTGTCCTAGTACAGTTACAGTATATAACTATTCAGAAGGAAATAAAGTGTGTGTACAGTACACAGACAGTGAGTGCACGCACACGCAGGAGCTAGCCTATGAACAGTGACAGTGAGTGTCCTAGTACAGTTACAGTATATAACTATTCAGAAGGAAATAGAGTGTGTGTACACTACAGTACACAGACAGTGAGTGCACGCACACGCAGGAGCTAGTAGCCTATGAACAGTGACAGTGAGTGTCCTAGTACAGTTACAGTATATAACTATTCAGAAGGAAATAGAGTGTGTGTACAGTACACAGACAGTGAGTGCACGCACATGCAGGAGCTAGTAGCCTATGAACAGTGACAGTGAGTGTCCTAGTACAGTTACAGTATATAACTATTCAGAAGGAAATAGAGTGTGTGTGTACAGTACACAGACAGTGAGTGCACGCACACGCAGGAGCTAGTAGCCTATGAACAGTGACAGTGAGTGTCCTAGTACAGTTACAGTATATAACTATTCAGAAGGAAATAGAGTGTGTGTACAGTACACAGACAGTGAGTGCACGCACACGCAGGAGCTAGCCTATGAACAGTGACAGTCAGTGTCCTAGTACAGTTACAGTATATAACTATTCAGAAGGAAATAGAGTGTGTGTACAGTACACAGACAGTGAGTGCACGCACACGCAGGAGCTAGTAGCCTATGAACAGTGACAGTGAGTGTCCTAGTACAGTTACAGTATATAACTATTCAGAAGGAAATAGAGTGTGTGTACAGTACACTACAGTACACAGACAGTGAGTGCACGCACACGCAGGAGCTAGTAGCCTATGAACAGTGACAGTGAGTGTCCTAGTACAGTTACAGTATATAACTATTCAGAAGGAAATAGAGTGTGTGTACAGTACACAGACAGTGAGTGCACGCACACGCAGGAGCTAGTAGCCTATGAACAGTGACAGTGAGTGTCCTAGTACAGTTACAGTATATAACTATTCAGAAGGAAATAGAGTGTGTGTACAGTACACAGACAGTGAGCGCACGCACACGCAGGAGCTAGTAGCCTATAAACAGTGACAGTGAGTGTCCTAGTACAGTTACAGTATATAACTATTCAGAAGGAAATAGAGTGTGTGTACAGTACACTACAGTACACAGACAGTGAGTGCACGCACACGCAGGAGCTAGTAGCCTATGAACAGTGACAGTGAGTGTCCTAGTACAGTTACAGTATATAACTATTCAGAAGGAAATAGAGTGTGTGTACAGTACACAGACAGTGAGTGCACGCACACGCAGGAGCTAGTAGCCTATGAACAGTGACAGTGAGTGTCCTAGTACAGTTACAGTATATAACTATTCAGAAGGAAATAGAGTGTGTGTGTACAGTACACAGACAGTGAGTGCACGCACACGCAGGAGCTAGTAGCCTATGAACAGTGACAGTGAGTGTCCTAGTACAGTTACAGTATATAACTATTCAGAAGGAAATAGAGTGTGTGTACAGTACACAGACAGTGAGTGCACACACACGCAGGAGCTAGTAGCCTATGAACAGTGACAGTGAGTGTCCTAGTACAGTTACAGTATATAACTATTCAGAAGGAAATAGAGTGTGTGTGTACAGTACACAGACAGTGAGTGCACGCACACGCAGGAGCTAGTAGCCTATGAACAGTGACAGTGAGTGTCCTAGTACAGTTACAGTATATAACTATTCAGAAGGAAATAGAGTGTGTGTACAGTACACAGACAGTGAGTGCACGCACACGCAGGAGCTAGTAGCCTATGAACAGTGACAGTGAGTGTCCTAGTACAGTTACAGTATATAACTATTCAGAAGGAAATAGAGTGTGTGTACAGTACACTACAGTACACAGACAGTGAGTGCACGCACACGCAGGAGCTAGTAGCCTATGAACAGTGACAGTGAGTGTCCTAGTACAGTTACAGTATATAACTATTCAGAAGGAAATAGAGTGTGTGTACAGTACACAGACAGTGAGTGCACGCACACGCAGGAGCTAGTAGCCTATGAACAGTGACAGTGAGTGTCCTAGTACAGTTACAGTATATAACTATTCAGAAGGAAATAGAGTGTGTGTGTACAGTACACAGACAGTGATTGCACGCACACGCAGGAGCTAGTAGCCTATGAACAGTGACAGTGAGTGTCCTAGTACAGTTACAGTATATAACTATTCAGAAGGAAATAGAGTGTGTGTACAGTACACAGACAGTGAGTGCACACACACGCAGGAGCTAGTAGCCTATGAACAGTGACAGTGAGTGTCCTAGTACAGTTACAGTATATAACTATTCAGAAGGAAATAGAGTGTGTGTGTACAGTACACAGACAGTGAGTGCACGCACACGCAGGAGCTAGTAGCCTATGAACAGTGACAGTGAGTGTCCTAGTACAGTTACAGTATATAACTATTCAGAAGGAAATAGAGTGTGTGTACAGTACACAGACAGTGAGTGCACGCACACGCAGGAGCTAGTAGCCTATGAACAGTGACAGTGAGTGTCATAGTACAGTTACAGTATATAACTATTCAGAAGGAAATAGAGTGTGTGTACAGTACACTACAGTACACAGACAGTGAGTGCACACACACGCAGGAGCTAGTAGCCTATGAACAGTGACAGTGAGTGTCCTAGTACAGTTACAGTATATAACTATTCAGAAGGAAATAGAGTGTGTGTACAGTACACAGACAGTGAGTGCACGCACACGCAGGAGCTAGCCTATGAACAGTGACAGTGAGTGTCCTAGTACAGTTACAGTATATAACTATTCAGAAGGAAATAGAGTGTGTGTACAGTACACAGACAGTGAGTGCACGCACATGCAGGAGCTAGTAGCCTATGAACAGTGACAGTGAGTGTCCTAGTACAGTTACAGTATATAACTATTCAGAAGGAAATAGAGTGTGTGTACAGTACACTACAGTACACAGACAGTGAGTGCACGCACACGCAGGAGCTAGTAGCCTATGAACAGTGACAGTGAGTGTCCTAGTACAGTTACAGTATATAACTATTCAGAAGGAAATAGAGTGTGTGTACAGTACACAGACAGTGAGTGCACGCACACGCAGGAGCTAGCCTATGAACAGTGACAGTGAGTGTCCAAGTACAGTTACAGTATATAACTATTCAGAAGGAAATAGAGTGTGTGTACAGTACACAGACAGTGAGTGCACGCACACGCAGGAGCTAGCCTATGAACAGTGACAGTGAGTGACCTAGTACAGTTACAGCATATAACTATTCAGAAGGAAATAGAGTGTGTGTACAGTACACAGACAGTGAGTGCACGCACACGCAGGAGCTAGTAGCCTATGAACAGTGACAGTGAGTGTCCTAGTACAGTTACAGTATATAACTATTCAGAAGGAAATAGAGTGTGTGTACAGTACACTACAGTACACAGACAGTGAGTGCACGCACACGCAGGAGCTAGTAGCCTATGAACAGTGACAGTGAGTGTCCTAGTACAGTTACAGTATATAACTATTCAGAAGGAAATAGAGTGTGTGTACAGTACACAGACAGTGAGTGCACGCACACGCAGGAGCTAGCCTATGAACAGTGACAGTGAGTGTCCTAGTACAGTTACAGTATATAACTATTCAGAAGGAAATAAAGTGTGTGTACAGTACACAGACAGTGAGTGCACGCACACGCAGGAGCTAGCCTATGAACAGTGACAGTGAGTGTCCTAGTACAGTTACAGTATATAACTATTCAGAAGGAAATAGAGTGTGTGTACACTACAGTACACAGACAGTGAGTGCACGCACACGCAGGAGCTAGTAGCCTATGAACAGTGACAGTGAGTGTCCTAGTACAGTTACAGTATATAACTATTCAGAAGGAAATAGAGTGTGTGTACAGTACACAGACAGTGAGTGCACGCACATGCAGGAGCTAGTAGCCTATGAACAGTGACAGTGAGTGTCCTAGTACAGTTACAGTATATAACTATTCAGAAGGAAATAGAGTGTGTGTGTACAGTACACAGACAGTGAGTGCACGCACACGCAGGAGCTAGTAGCCTATGAACAGTGACAGTGAGTGTCCTAGTACAGTTACAGTATATAACTATTCAGAAGGAAATAGAGTGTGTGTACAGTACACAGACAGTGAGTGCACGCACACGCAGGAGCTAGCCTATGAACAGTGACAGTCAGTGTCCTAGTACAGTTACAGTATATAACTATTCAGAAGGAAATAGAGTGTGTGTACAGTACACAGACAGTGAGTGCACGCACACGCAGGAGCTAGTAGCCTATGAACAGTGACAGTGAGTGTCCTAGTACAGTTACAGTATATAACTATTCAGAAGGAAATAGAGTGTGTGTACAGTACACTACAGTACACAGACAGTGAGTGCACGCACACGCAGGAGCTAGTAGCCTATGAACAGTGACAGTGAGTGTCCTAGTACAGTTACAGTATATAACTATTCAGAAGGAAATAGAGTGTGTGTACAGTACACAGACAGTGAGTGCACGCACACGCAGGAGCTAGTAGCCTATGAACAGTGACAGTGAGTGTCCTAGTACAGTTACAGTATATAACTATTCAGAAGGAAATAGAGTGTGTGTACAGTACACAGACAGTGAGCGCACGCACACGCAGGAGCTAGTAGCCTATAAACAGTGACAGTGAGTGTCCTAGTACAGTTACAGTATATAACTATTCAGAAGGAAATAGAGTGTGTGTACAGTACACTACAGTACACAGACAGTGAGTGCACGCACACGCAGGAGCTAGTAGCCTATGAACAGTGACAGTGAGTGTCCTAGTACAGTTACAGTATATAACTATTCAGAAGGAAATAGAGTGTGTGTACAGTACACAGACAGTGAGTGCACGCACACGCAGGAGCTAGTAGCCTATGAACAGTGACAGTGAGTGTCCTAGTACAGTTACAGTATATAACTATTCAGAAGGAAATAGAGTGTGTGTGTACAGTACACAGACAGTGAGTGCACGCACATGCAGGAGCTAGTAGCCTATGAACAGTGACAGTGAGTGTCCTAGTACAGTTACAGTATATAACTATTCAGAAGGAAATAGAGTGTGTGTGTACAGTACACAGACAGTGAGTGCACGCACACGCAGGAGCTAGTAGCCTATGAACAGTGACAGTGAGTGTCCTAGTACAGTTACAGTATATAACTATTCAGAAGGAAATAGAGTGTGTGTACAGTACACAGACAGTGAGTGCACGCACACGCAGGAGCTAGCCTATGAACAGTGACAGTCAGTGTCCTAGTACAGTTACAGTATATAACTATTCAGAAGGAAATAGAGTGTGTGTACAGTACACAGACAGTGAGTGCACGCACACGCAGGAGCTAGTAGCCTATGAACAGTGACAGTGAGTGTCCTAGTACAGTTACAGTATATAACTATTCAGAAGGAAATAGAGTGTGTGTACAGTACACTACAGTACACAGACAGTGAGTGCACGCACACGCAGGAGCTAGTAGCCTATGAACAGTGACAGTGAGTGTCCTAGTACAGTTACAGTATATAACTATTCAGAAGGAAATAGAGTGTGTGTACAGTACACAGACAGTGAGTGCACGCACACGCAGGAGCTAGTAGCCTATGAACAGTGACAGTGAGTGTCCTAGTACAGTTACAGTATATAACTATTCAGAAGGAAATAGAGTGTGTGTACAGTACACAGACAGTGAGCGCACGCACACGCAGGAGCTAGTAGCCTATAAACAGTGACAGTGAGTGTCCTAGTACAGTTACAGTATATAACTATTCAGAAGGAAATAGAGTGTGTGTACAGTACACTACAGTACACAGACAGTGAGTGCACGCACACGCAGGAGCTAGTAGCCTATGAACAGTGACAGTGAGTGTCCTAGTACAGTTACAGTATATAACTATTCAGAAGGAAATAGAGTGTGTGTACAGTACACAGACAGTGAGTGCACGCACACGCAGGAGCTAGTAGCCTATGAACAGTGACAGTGAGTGTCCTAGTACAGTTACAGTATATAACTATTCAGAAGGAAATAGAGTGTGTGTGTACAGTACACAGACAGTGAGTGCACGCACACGCAGGAGCTAGTAGCCTATGAACAGTGACAGTGAGTGTCCTAGTACAGTTACAGTATATAACTATTCAGAAGGAAATAGAGTGTGTGTACAGTACACAGACAGTGAGTGCACACACACGCAGGAGCTAGTAGCCTATGAACAGTGACAGTGAGTGTCCTAGTACAGTTACAGTATATAACTATTCAGAAGGAAATAGAGTGTGTGTGTACAGTACACAGACAGTGAGTGCACGCACACGCAGGAGCTAGTAGCCTATGAACAGTGACAGTGAGTGTCCTAGTACAGTTACAGTATATAACTATTCAGAAGGAAATAGAGTGTGTGTACAGTACACAGACAGTGAGTGCACGCACACGCAGGAGCTAGTAGCCTATGAACAGTGACAGTGAGTGTCCTAGTACAGTTACAGTATATAACTATTCAGAAGGAAATAGAGTGTGTGTACAGTACACTACAGTACACAGACAGTGAGTGCACGCACACGCAGGAGCTAGTAGCCTATGAACAGTGACAGTGAGTGTCCTAGTACAGTTACAGTATATAACTATTCAGAAGGAAATAGAGTGTGTGTACAGTACACAGACAGTGAGTGCACGCACACGCAGGAGCTAGTAGCCTATGAACAGTGACAGTGAGTGTCCTAGTACAGTTACAGTATATAACTATTCAGAAGGAAATAGAGTGTGTGTGTACAGTACACAGACAGTGATTGCACGCACACGCAGGAGCTAGTAGCCTATGAACAGTGACAGTGAGTGTCCTAGTACAGTTACAGTATATAACTATTCAGAAGGAAATAGAGTGTGTGTACAGTACACAGACAGTGAGTGCACACACACGCAGGAGCTAGTAGCCTATGAACAGTGACAGTGAGTGTCCTAGTACAGTTACAGTATATAACTATTCAGAAGGAAATAGAGTGTGTGTGTACAGTACACAGACAGTGAGTGCACGCACACGCAGGAGCTAGTAGCCTATGAACAGTGACAGTGAGTGTCCTAGTACAGTTACAGTATATAACTATTCAGAAGGAAATAGAGTGTGTGTACAGTACACAGACAGTGAGTGCACGCACACGCAGGAGCTAGTAGCCTATGAACAGTGACAGTGAGTGTCATAGTACAGTTACAGTATATAACTATTCAGAAGGAAATAGAGTGTGTGTACAGTACACTACAGTACACAGACAGTGAGTGCACACACACGCAGGAGCTAGTAGCCTATGAACAGTGACAGTGAGTGTCCTAGTACAGTTACAGTATATAACTATTCAGAAGGAAATAGAGTGTGTGTACAGTACACAGACAGTGAGTGCACGCACACGCAGGAGCTAGCCTATGAACAGTGACAGTGAGTGTCCTAGTACAGTTACAGTATATAACTATTCAGAAGGAAATAGAGTGTGTGTACAGTACACAGACAGTGAGTGCACGCACATGCAGGAGCTAGTAGCCTATGAACAGTGACAGTGAGTGTCCTAGTACAGTTACAGTATATAACTATTCAGAAGGAAATAGAGTGTGTGTACAGTACACTACAGTACACAGACAGTGAGTGCACGCACACGCAGGAGCTAGTAGCCTATGAACAGTGACAGTGAGTGTCCTAGTACAGTTACAGTATATAACTATTCAGAAGGAAATAGAGTGTGTGTACAGTACACAGACAGTGAGTGCACGCACACGCAGGAGCTAGCCTATGAACAGTGACAGTGAGTGTCCAAGTACAGTTACAGTATATAACTATTCAGAAGGAAATAGAGTGTGTGTACAGTACACAGACAGTGAGTGCACGCACACGCAGGAGCTAGCCTATGAACAGTGACAGTGAGTGACCTAGTACAGTTACAGTATATAACTATTCAGAAGGAAATAGAGTGTGTGTACAGTACACAGACAGTGAGTGCACGCACACGCAGGAGCTAGTAGCCTATGAACAGTGACAGTGAGTGTCCTAGTACAGTTACAGTATATAACTATTCAGAAGGAAATAGAGTGTGTGTACAGTACACTACAGTACACAGACAGTGAGTGCACGCACACGCAGGAGCTAGTAGCCTATGAACAGTGACAGTGAGTGTCCTAGTACAGTTACAGTATATAACTATTCAGAAGGAAATAGAGTGTGTGTACAGTACACAGACAGTGAGTGCACGCACACGCAGGAGCTAGCCTATGAACAGTGACAGTGAGTGTCCTAGTACAGTTACAGTATATAACTACAATACAAAATACAATCAATCAGTAGTAAAGGACAGCAGAAATACTGGTATAGATGAGAAATAAACAGAGGACAGGAGAGAACAGCCGCCCACACAGGCAGGCCCTGAGGCCTAAAGCTGTAAGCCTGCAGCAGCTGTCTCTCTCTATGTAACACAAAAGCTACTAACTAAAATACAATGTCTATCTAACTAACAACAATATAGGTGTATATAGGAGGTGTATGTGAGCAAAAACGCTAGGTAAATGACCACAATAAAGCTCTTGCTAAGCCAACGCACAAAGGAGCAGATCTCTCTCTGTGCAAAGTCAGGCAAGGACGGAGAAACGGAACATGGCGGCCGCTATTTATAGGGTAGGGGCTGGCCAGGGTCCCCCTCTGTGATTGGCTGCCGTCAGAGGGCCTGGGAGCCCTCTGATTGGCTCTAAGGACATCAATCTGGGCTATGACGCTATTCGAGCTCGGTATTCGAGCTCGAATAGCGCTGTTAGCTCGAATAGCGCGAATAGTGAATGGGCTATTCGAGATCACTCGAATAGCCCATTCGAATAGCTCCAGCTATTCGGAGCTCGAATACCGAGCTCGAATAGCTGAAAAAGAGCTCGAATATTCGAGCTACTCGAATATTCGAGCTCTGCTGAGCACCACTGGTGTTGAGTAAACCCACCCAGGAATGGTCATAGTCAGCCAACTTCTCTACGCTGGAACTATGCGTAGTTTTACGCAATTACGCTTCACCAAACTACGGCTTCGAAATCAAATATTCGCTTTGTATGCATTTCGTAGACTACACGTTAAAATACGCGTAGTGCGAAGCGTAGTGTATGCAGTTGCTTATGCCCTTATGCAGAAAATTTTACGCATTAATTCCTTTTTAAATGCTTATACCGGGAACTCTACTATGCATACATTCCCCTTTCCAATGCATACATTTGTAAGCAATGCATACAATTGCACGTGGAAAATTAGACACGAGTAACGCATTTGTAGTTCACAATGCAATACACATGTTAACTACGCATAGTTCAATTTATTTATTAATAACCTAGTAGATGCAGTAGTGAGCAATGTTGCTATTTTTGCAGATGATACAAAATTGTGCAGAATCATCAACTCTCAGGAAGATAGTGTCATATTGCAACAGGATCTGGATAGGATGGCTATATGGGCACATACATGGCAGATGAAATTCAATGTTGACAAATGTAAAGTCATGCATTTTGGACGTACTAATGGTCTAGCACCATACAAAATAAATGGGATACAGTTGGGGACATCAAACTTGGAGAAGGACTTAGGAGTACTCATTGACAACAAGTTAAATAATCATACTCAATGCCAAGCAGCTGCAGCTAAAGCTAACAAAATTTTGGGATGCATTAAAAGGGAAATAAAAACTCGAGATGCTAGCATAATATTGCCCCTGTTTAACTCTCTAGTAAGGCCACATCTGGAATATGGAATTCAGTTCTGGGCACCACATTACAAAAAAGATATTGCAGTTTTAGAGCAGGTGCAGAGACGAGCAACAAAATTGATACGTAGGATGGAAGGTCTCACTTATCGAGAAAGGTTAGATAAACTGGGTTTATTTAGTCTAAAGAAAAGACGCCTTAGAGGGGATCTAATTAACATGTATAAATACATCAGAGGGCAATATAATAGCTTGGCGGATGAGCTTTTTGTCCCTAGGCCTTCTCAAAGGACTAGAGGACATGATCTGCGCATGGAGGAAAAACGTTTTAGCCATTTATTTAGGAAAGGGTTCTTTACTGTAAGAGTGATTAAGATGTGGAATGCATTGCCACAGGAAGTCGTTATGGCAAACTCTATAACTGCATTTAAAGGGGGCTTAGATGCTTCCCTTGCGTTGAAAGACATCCATGCTACAATTACTAGGTAATGCCTAATGATGTTGATCCAGGGATTTTATCTGATTGCCATCTGGAGTCAGGAAGGAATTTTTCCCTTTAGGGGCTAATTGGACCATGCCTTGTAAGGGTTTTTTCGCCTTCCTCTGGATCAACAGGGATATGTGAGGGAGCAGACTGGTGTTGTACTTTATACTGGTTGAACTCGATGGACGTATGTCTTTTTTCAACCAAAATAACTATGTAACTATGTAACTATGTAACTATAGTGGGCGTAAGCTAGGCGTAACAGTACTTCGCTACGCGTAAATTCGTAAGCGTGGTTTTGAAACTTCACCTACGAATTATGATGCGTAGATGCGAACTACGATGCATAAATTTGCACTGGCGTAGTTTCTGCTCATCCCTGAACCCACCTCATCACTGCATATACCTACCTGTTGAGTTCAGTGAACCCACCTACATACGTAAGTGCACGCAGTGTGATATACCACTCCATGCTTACCTGTTAACTGCACCTGTGTGACTGCACATTGTATTAGTCAAGTCCATTAACTTCATCCCCCCCCCCATATGGACAAAACGGACAAACCAGGTACAGGAAGAGGTAGGGGCAGACCCAGAGGAAGGCCACCCGGCAGGTCTGTGCGAGGTCGTGTTGATGTGAATTCGTGCGGCACTGACCCAAAGTAAAGTGCTCAGAAGAAGGCACGTGCCATCAACTCCCAAGATTGTCAGGATGTGTTTGACTATTTAACATAGAACACCTCATCTCCCGCAGCTACCAGCACTACTACAAGCACCACATCCACTGCATTTGACAGTTCACAGGAGTTATTTGGTGGTGAAATCACTGATTCCCAGCCACTACTGCAGCAACAAGATGAAGGCGCTAAGCAAGATACACCACCTCATATGTGTGAGTTAGGCGACAGTATGGACGTAATGTGTGAGGAGGAGGAGGAGGAGGATGTACCTGCTGTTGGTGCAGTTTTGGAGGTGTCTGAGGCAAGCGAAGCTGGGCAGAATGATTATGATGATGCGGATCCCACTTATGTTCCCAATAGAGGAACATACCCCCACACACACTGCAGGTCACACTCATAACCTTATATTCACTAAATCCACCACCATTGCAGACCTCGACATCGCACCATTTCCACCCTCAGACCATTACCTTCTCACCTTCAACCTCCTCAAGGAAGGCACCTCCAAACTACTCGCCAACCCACCTGATCGATGGCAGCGAGACCTACGCAAGCTCAACCCTGGCGTCCTTGCTGACTCGCTCCATTCCCTATCCTCCACTCTCCCCAACCTAACCTGTCCTAATCTTGCTGCAGCTCAGTATCACCAAACTCTCTCATCAGCCCTAGAGAAAGCTGCTCCACCAATATTCCGTCCGCAAACGCCCCCCCCCCCCCCCCCCAACCCCCAGCCCTGGCACACTACCCATACTCGCAACCTCCAGAGGGAAACACGAAAATGGAGGAAAACTCGACTTAACCAGGATTTCCTACAGTACAAGACTAACCTGCTACAGTTCCACACTGCCCTTGCTCATGCAAAGCAAGAATACTTTACCAAGCTCATCGGAGCACAAGCTTCCAATCCCCAGCATCTTTTTGGCACCTTTAACTCCCTGCTTAAACCCACTCCCCCACCTTCCGTTTCCTCCCTCTCTGCCACAGATTTAGCCATCCACTTCACCAACAAAATAGTCACCATCCGTCAGGAAATATCCAATCTTCACCTCCCACCCACTCACAACAAACTCCTCCTCCACCCTATCCTCCCCTCACCTCCTTCACTCCTACTACCACTGAGGAAGTCAACCACCTACTGCAGACTTCCCATACCACTACCTCCCCCGTTGACCCCATCCCTTCTGATCTACTTCAGCCTCACTTCACTGATTTGGTCCTCACTACCCTGTTTAACCTCTCCCTATCCACAGGCACCTTCCCCTCAGATTTCAAGCAGGCCACAGTACTGCGCCTACTCAAGAAACCCTCCCTCGACCCCTCGCTACCCTCCAACTCTCACCCTATCTCCCTCCTCCCCTTTGCCTCAAAACTCCTTGAGCGTCTGGTTCACAAACACCTGACCCAGTACCTCAATGCCAACTCATTACTAGACCCACTGCAATCTGGATTTCGGACTGCCCACTCAACCGAAACGGCTCTCACCAAAGTGGTCAAAGCTGAAGTTAAATACTCCATTCTCTTCCTCCTTGACCTTTCAACAGCTTTTGATACAGTAGATCATCCCCTACTCCTCCAGCCCTTCCAGTCCATGGGCATTCACGATCTCGGCCTGACCTGGCTTTCATCCTACCTCTCCAACCGGTCCTTCACGACCTCCTTCAATGAGTCCTCGTCCACCCCCAACCTCCTCTCAGTGGGAGTCCCCCAAGGCTCGGTCCTTGGCCCCCTACTGTTCTCCCTATACACATCCTCCATTGGCAAGGTCATCTCCTCCATGGGTTTTAACTATCATCTGTATGCAGATGACACCCAAATCTACCTCCACACCCCTGACATATCCACCACTACCATGGACAAGGTCTCCTCCTGCCAATCTGCCATTTCCTCCTGGATGTCCGCTAGGTTCCTGAAACAAAATCTAGACAAAACATAATTTATGATCTTCCCACCCTGGTCATCCCTGGACCTCCCAGATGTGCAGGTCACTGTTAACCACACTACCATTCGCCCTACCTCTCAAGCCCGCTGTCTGGGTTTCACCCTGGAGTCCACACTCTCCTTCACTCCCCACATCCAAAACCTCACAAAGTCCTGCAACTTCCACCTTTGTAACATCTGTAAGATTCGCCATTTCCTGACCTCTGCCACCACCAAACTCCTCATCCATGCCCTCATAATTTCCCGCCTCGACTACTGCAATGCCCTTCTGTCTGGTCTCCCTATGACCCGAATAGCCCCACTGCAGTCCATCATGAATGCGGCAGCCAGAATTATCCACTCCTCCCATCGCTCCACCAGGGCGGCTCCCCTCCATGAATCCCTCCTCTGGCTTCCTATCCAGTCCAGAATCAGATTCAAGATATTGTGTCTGACCTACAAATCCGTCCACAAAACCTGTCAAACCTACATTTCTGATCTTACTCAGAGATACACACCAAGCCGCTCACTCCGCTCCTCCAATGAACTTTGCCTGACCGTCCCCCGCATCACCCAGTCCCATGCACGCCTCCAGGACTTCTCAAGAGCCACTCAAACACTATGGAACTAGCTACCTTCACCCATTAGGGCAGACCCCTCCTTCAACACCTTCAAGAAGGCCCTCAAAACTCACCTTTTCACTCTGGCCTACCACCTCTCACAATTGCTCTAAACCCACAGCTGAACTCTGGCCCCCTACCTCTAGTGTCCCTACCTCTCCCTCTAGATTGTAAGCCTTTGGGCAAGGTCCTCCTCCTCTTGTGTCCTACCTGATCATGCACCTCCATTACTGTAAACCCATGCTATGCATTTGAGTGAACCTAACTTGCTTAATCGACATGCTCCCATCCAGTGACTGACTAAGCATTACCTTGTACTCATACTGTGCTGTGTGATCTGTTTTTTCTTGTATTCCTTGTGACAAAGTCGATACCCAGGAGGTAATCGATTTGTCCCAGGTTGTGTTGGATGGGAGGTACATTCCACCTGGGATCAGACGCTACATCCAGTAGCAGCTCCGGAAAAAAAAAGGTTTTGGCTGTCTGTCACATGGACAGAGGTTAATAACCTTACTTGGGTCCGGAGCTGACCAGATGCAGAGTGGGCGGGCGCATCTGGTCGCCAGATCCTGGGTGGATCGTTTGCTCTGTGTATGTGGGCTTCTGCTGGAGTCAGGACACACAGGGTTAACAGAGCAGCTTTGAAAGGCTGGAGTAGGAGGAGAGAGAGTGGGTGTGACCAGCAAGGTCTGACAGTCTGCTAAGAAAGACTTCACGTTTGAATCCAGGAAGCTGGTTTTGCTCTGGAGAGAAAGTGCAGGCTGCACATGGAGTTTGGTGTGTTCCTGATATTGAAAGCTGAATGTAAGCTGCTGGCCTGGACTGGCCTTTTTGTTTTCATTTGAACTGTACTTTACAAACTGCCAAAAGACTGCTGTTTAAGAAGCCTGCTGTCCAATAAACTGTTGTTTGTTTTGGAAAATACACCGGTCTGTGCTGCTATCTCCCGCTGAGTACTCACCATTTGCAGCTGATCCCTCACAATTGGTGCTCGGATGCGGGCAACTTAGCATGCCTACAGCGACAGTGTGTTTGGCGTAAGATTTAAAAGTTTGAACAGCAGCATGGATGAAATGGTGAAGCAGCTGGTGTTAGCGAATGCGGCCTTGCAACAGGCTAATGCTGAGCAGCGGAAAACAAACACAGCCCTGCAACAACATACAGAGGCAGTACAGCAGCAAGCGGTGGCCCTGTGTGAGAGTCTGGCTGCAGCTGCGGAGGCCGATCGTCAGACTGCTGAGGCTGACAGGAAAGCAGTGAGTGAGTTGGTGCAACAACTTGTGGCTCGGAACCAAGAGGGACAGCTGCTGGTACCTGGCAGTGGAGGCACCATCCGCGCAAGCCACTTCTTGCAGAAGCTGACTCCCCATGATGATGTCGAGGCGTTCCTCCATACCTTTGAGAGGACAGCGGAGAGGGAAGCCTGGCCTAAAACGCAATGGGCAGGATTGGTAGCTCCGTTCCTGACTGGGGATGCTCAAAAGGCCTACTTCGACCTTGCCCTAGAGGATGCTAAAGACTACGACAAGCTGAAGGAGGAGATCCTGCGTAGACTTGGTGTCACCCCGGCGGTGCGAGCCCAGCGAGTTCACCAGTGGTCCTATTCAGCCGGATGCTCTCCAAGGTCCCAGATGCACGATCTAATCCACTTGGTAAAGAAGTGGTTGGAACCTGAGAAGTTAACAGCTCCGGAGGTCGTCGAAAGAGTTACCATTGACCGTTTCTTGCGCTCCCTACCGCCGGCTTTGCGAAGGTGGGTGAGTCATGCAGATCCACAGTCAGCTGATGAACTAATTGCGCTGCTGGAACGTTATCTGGCTGCAGAGGACTCTTTGGCTTGGGCCACAGGACAGCGCTCAGCTACCCGGAGACTGGCAGCACCCCAGGGAACTGGTAAGACAAAAGCTGACTTTGTGGGGGGTGTGGTCAGTGAGCCAAGCTCTGCAGGCCGAGGTCGACCAGGCACAATGGTAAGAAGTCGATCCCCGGTACAATGTTGGCAATGTAAAGAGTGGGGACATATTGCCGCTAACTGTCCTCAGGCAGTTGAACCCATGGAGTGCGATTACACTCGTCGCAGGTCCTTGTTTGCGCGACCTGTGTATATCGCAAGCTGTGACTCTCATTTGGCGGTGGTAAAAATTGCTGGAAAAACTGTCCAGGCTCTCTTAGACTCTGGTAGCTTGGTGACCCTGGTGCATTCCAGTTTAGTGGACCCGGCCTGGCTGGGGAATCGTCGGGTCACAGTACAATGTGTTCATGGGGACTCTAAACAATACCCCACCGCCCTTCTCACCATTGAAACAAACTGTGGACCTGCCACTCAGGAAATAGTGGTGAGCCCGAACTTGGCACATAGTGTCATCCTGGGGAGGGACTTTCCACTGTTCTGGAACTTGTGGGAAGGGGATAACTGTGGAGGCTCAAGAGAGCTGGAATCTAAAAATAATACAGAAATTGATGGTAATGAAATGTTTTCTCCCTTGGAGGTGTTTGCTGGGGACTCTGAGTTATCCCCAGAGACCTCTGAGGGCTCGGTCCTACCAGAGCTGGAGGTGTCTCGGGATAACTTTGGGACTGCCCAGTTAAGGGATCCTACGCTGGCAAAAGCGTGGGAAAATGTCAAGGTGTTGAACGGTGAACCCCAAGTGGTCGGGGCTGAGAAAGTATTTCCTCATTTGGCGGTACAGTCAGACTTGCTGTACCAGGTTTGTAAAATTCAGGGTGAGGTTGTGGAACAACTCGTGGTCCCCAAGTCGTATCGCCCAATGGTCCTAGACCTAGCGCACAAACATGCCCTGGGGGGACATTTGGGTACCGAAAAAACTAGGGACCGAGTCCTGCAGCGATTCTTTTGGCCTGGGGTACATGGAGATGTAAAAGCTTACTGTGAATCCTGTCCCGAGTGCCAAAGATGTGCTCCGGCTCCCCATTTTCGAAGTCCGCTCGTCCCCTTGCCCATTATCGAAGTTCCCTTCGAAAGGATAGCCATGGACCTAGTGGGGCCATTGGTTCGATCAGCGCGTGGTCACCAGTACATTCTGGTGGTAGTGGACTATGCCACTCGCTACCCAGAAGCGGTTCCCCTCAGAAATACGTCGTCTAAAGTGATTGCACGTGAGTTGTTCCACATGTTCACCAGAGTAGGTTTGCCAAAGGAAATTTTGACAGACCAGGGTACCCCATTTATGTCTAAATTGATGAAAGAAGTGTGTAAACTGATGAAGATCGATCAGATTCGTACTTCAGTGTACCACCCTCAAACGGACGGGCTTGTGGAAAGATTCAACAAAACCTTAAAAAATATGTTAAAGAAAATAGTGGACAAGGATGGCAAAGATTGGGATTGCCTTTTGCCCTACCTAATGTTTGCAATTCGGGAGGTCCCTCAGTCTTCCACAGGTTTTTCGCCGTTTGAGTTGTTGTATGGGCGATGCCCACGGGGAATTCTGGATATAGCCAAAGAAACCTGGGAGCAAGAGGCCACCCCCTACAGAAGTATTGTTGAACATGTGTCTGGTATGCAAGATAGGATTGCAGCGGTGATGCCTTTAGTCAGAGAGCATTTGCAACATGCCCAGGAGGCACAGTCTCGTGTTTATAATAAATCAGCAAAGGTTCGAGCTTTCAGTCCTGGGGATCGGGTCCTGGTGTTGGTTCCCACGGTTGAAAGCAAGTTTTTGGCTAAGTGGCAAGGTCCATATGAGATTATTGAAAAGGTCGGGGAGGTGAATTACCGGGTTTACCAGCCTGGCCGGAGGAAGCCAGAACAGATATATCATGTGAATTTACTGAAACCCTGGAAAGAGAGGGTGGCCCTTGCAGCTTCCCAGGTTACTCAAGAGTCCACCAAGGGTGGAATAGAGCTGGTACAGGTGGCTGAGACGCTGTCTGTTTCACAGAAACGGGAGGTCCGAGAGTTCCTCTTACGGAATCGAGAGGTGTTCTCGGAACTTCCAGGTTGTACCCAAGTCATCAGGCATGATGTTGTGACTGAGCCCCATGTACAGGTCCGCCTTAAACCTTATAGAATACCTGAAGCTCGCAGACAGGCCATAGCAGGGGAAGTAGAAAGAATGCTGGAACTGGGGGTTATTGAGGAGTCCAACAGCGAATGGAATAGCCCCATAGTGCTAGTTCCGAAGCCTGACGGTTCCATTCGTTTCTGTAATGACTTCAGAAAGTTGAATGAGGTATCAAAATTTGATGCCTACCCTATGCCAAGGGTAGATGAGTTAGTCGAAAGGCTGGGCCCCGCAAGATATGTCACCACCTTAGATCTGACCCGGGGATATTGGCAGGTGCCCTTAACTGAATCAGCCAAGGAGAAGACAGCCTTCTCGACTCCCCAAGGGCTGTTTCAGTATGTCAGGATGCCGTTTGGGTTGCAAGGGGCCCCAGCCACCTTTCAAAGGATGATGGACAAGATCCTCAGGCCGCATCAGCGGTATGCTGCGGCTTATTTGGACGACGTGGTCGTCTTCAGTACAGATTGGGAAAGCCACCTTCCGAAAGTCCAGGCGGTCCTGGATGCCATTAGAAAGGCGGGACTGACAGCGAACCCCAAGAAGTGTGCAGTAGGGTTGGAGGAGGCTCGTTACCTGGGGTACACAATTGGGAGAGGTCTGATTAAGCCCCAAGTGCAGAAAGTGGAGGCCATAAGGGACTGGCCTAGGCCTACCACGAAAAAGCAGGTCAGGACCTTCTTAGGTTTGGTGGGCTATTATAGGAGGTTCATTCCAAATTTTGCCACTTTGGCCACTCCCATTACAAACCTCACAAAAGGGAAAAGTTCCTCCATGGGTCCATGGGGACAGGAGGCTGAAGAAGCCTTTCAAGGTCTTAAGGAGGCATTGTGCAGGGGTCCAGTCTTGGTCACGCCTGATTTTAAAAAAGAGTTTCTGGTACAGACAGATGCTTCAGCTGTGGGGTTAGGAGCAGTCCTATCCCAAATCGTCAATGGAGAGGAGCACCCAGTTGTGTATCTGAGTCGAAGGCTGACCGCAGCCGAAGAAAGATATAGTATCGTGGAGCGGGAGTGTCTGGCCATCAAGTGGGCACTCGAGGCTCTACGGTACTATCTCTTGGGCCGTCGCTTTCGCCTCATTACCGACCATGCTCCTCTCACATGGATGTCTCAAAACAAGGAGAAAAATGCAAGGGTAACGCGCTGGTTTCTGGCATTACAGCCCTTTAATTTTTCTGTGGAGCACAGAGCTGGAAGACTGCATGGCAATGCAGATGCTCTATCAAGGGCATTCTGTCTTGCCGCAGACTGTGTCCGATCCCACGGGATCGAACAGAGGGGGGGAGTATGTGACAAAGTCGATACCCAGGAGGTAATCGATTTGTCCCAGGTTGTGTTGGATGGGAGGTACATTCCACCTGGGATCAGACGCTACATCCAGTAGCAGCTCCGGAAAAAAAAAGGTTTTGGCTGTCTGTCACATGGACAGAGGTTAATAACCTTACTTGGGTCCGGAGCTGACCAGATGCAGAGTGGGCGGGCGCATCTGGTCGCCAGATCCTGGGTGGATCGTTTGCTCTGTGTATGTGGGCTTCTGCTGGAGTCAGGACACACAGGGTTAACAGAGCAGCTTTGAAAGGCTGGAGTAGGAGGAGAGAGAGTGGGTGTGACCAGCAAGGTCTGACAGTCTGCTAAGAAAGACTTCACGTTTGAATCCAGGAAGCTGGTTTTGCTCTGGAGAGAAAGTGCAGGCTGCACATGGAGTTTGGTGTGTTCCTGATATTGAAAGCTGAATGTAAGCTGCTGGCCTGGACTGGCCTTTTTGTTTTCATTTGAACTGTACTTTACAAACTGCCAAAAGACTGCTGTTTAAGAAGCCTGCTGTCCAATAAACTGTTGTTTGTTTTGGAAAATACACCTGTCTGTGCTGCTATCTCCCGCTGAGTACTCACCATTTGCAGCTGATCCCTCACATCCTGTATTGTCATATTGCTGTATGTCACCCCTAAATATGGTCTGTAACCTAAATTAATGTCCAGCGCTGCGTAATATGTTGGCGCTTTATAAATACAATAAATAATAATAATAATGAACAGGGGGACAGTTCAGAGGGGGAGTCAGAGAGGAGTAGGAGGAGATGAGTTCCTGAAAGAAGCAGGGGGAGCTCGTCGTCAGAAACAGCTGGTGGCAGTGTCCGACGCCATGTATCGCCACCTATGGACAGCCAGCCAACATGCCCTTCAACGTCAGCTGCTGAAGCCACCATAGTGCCAGCACCCCAGGGGGGCTCAGCGGTGTGGAAATATTTTAGTGTGTCTGCCTCAGATTGGAGAAATGCCATCTGTTCTCTAGAGATGGGCCAAACAGTTCGCCGGCGAACGGTTCCAGGTGAACTTTGGGGGTTCGCGTTTGCCTGGGCCAGGCAAACTTTTGCGGAAGTTCAATTTGCCCCATAATGCACTATGAGGGTCAACTTTGACCCTCTGCATCACAGTCAGCAGGCACATTGTAGCCATTCAGGCTACACTAAGCCCTGAAGCCCCCCCCCCCCTTATATAAGGCAGGCTCGCTGGCCATGACACTCACTCGTGGGCCTGCTGCAAATAGACAGACTAGGGAGAGCTGCTGCAGATTTTTTTCTCCTAGGGAAAGATTAGTTAGGCTCTTGGTTTGCTCCTGGCTGATTGTTATTGCTAAAATAGCACCCCTCAACAGCTCTTTTGAGAGCTAATGTTTTCCTGATGTGGTTTTTTTTTGGTGTTGCTCACTGACACTGACATTATACAGCCCTATCTGTTGCAGCTGGACCTTGGTAATTGTTATTACTGTGCCAGCCAGGCCCTGCCTAACTATCTATACTGGGACACCTACCTATGCCTACCTAACTACTGGGGCACCTACTTACCTATACGGGGACACCTACCTACCTACCTATACTAGGGGGCCTACCTATGCCTACCTACCTATAGTGGGTCTCCTACCTATGAATAGCTAACTACTGGGACACCTACCTATGCCTACCTACCTATACTGGGACTCCTACCTATGGCTAGCTAACTACTGAGGCACCTACATATGCCTACCTACCTATACTGGGACTCCTACCTATGCCTAGCTAACTACTGATGCACCTACCTATGCCTACCTACCTATACTGGGTCTCCTACCTATGCCTAGCTAACTACTGAGGCACCTACCTATGCCTACCTACCTATACTGGGACTCCTATCTATGCCTACCTACATACAAGAAGATCATAAGGTCGTTGCTTCATTGTGGACAGACCAAATTTGATCAGCTGGACAGTCACTGTTGTTCTATCATTGAGCTACCACAGCCCGGCGACCATATGGGCTGGAAAACTGCCATGGCCTGCACTCTGGCCATGTTGCGTATCAGTCCAGCATCAGTCCAGCACGGCCGACACTACGCAAACAGCTGTTTGCGGTGCGTTACACAGTGAGTTTGGTGTGTCAGTATGAAGCAGAACTCTAATTACACTCCCTGATTTATGTATACACATGCAAGATGTTTGAAAGCACTTTAGGCCTGCAATTTAGTATTCAATGTGATTTCTGCCCTTAAAACGCTGCTTTGTGTCACATCCAGATTTTCCCCCGGGACTTTGGGCATGTATCCCACTCCGCCATGCCCCCCTCCAGGTGTTAGACCCCTTGAAACATCTTTTCCATCACTTTTGTGGCCAGTATAATTTTTTCTATTTTTCAAAGTTCGCATCCCCATTAAAGTCTATTGCGGTTCGCGAACTTTTCCGCGAACCGAACCTTTCCGCAAACCGAAAATCGGAGGTTCGCGACATCTCTACTGTTCTCTCTGCCTCCAAGAATTGAGCCGTAGAAAGGCCAACACTTACGAAGGCACCTGGAGAAAAGGCACAAACTGCAATGAGAAGAACACCTGAGCAAAAGCAGCACACAAAAGAAAAGCCACCCTCCTTCTCCTCTTCCTCCTTCAGGTGCAGCATCTTCAGCCGCTTTCTCCCTTGCACCTTCACAGCCACCCTCCTCCACTCCGCCTCTGCCCTTGATCGGTTCCTGCTCCTCTGCCCACAGCAGCCAGGTGTCCATGAAGGAAATCTTTGAGGGAAAGAAGCCAATTTCTTCCAGTCACCCCCTTGCCCGGCATCTGACAGCTGGCGTGGCGGAACTGTTAGCTTGCCAGCTGTTACCATACAAGCTGGTGGACTCTGAGGCCTTCTGTAAATTTGTGGCCATTGGGACACAGTGAAAGATGCCAGGCCGCAATTATTTCTCTAAATAGGCGATACCCAAAATTCACCGTGAAGTAGAGAGGCAAGTGGTGTCATCTCTGGCACACAGCGTTGGGTAAAGGGTCCACCTGACCACGGATGCCTGGTCTGCAAAGCACGGTCAGTGCCGCTACATTACTTACACAGCCCATTGGGTCAACCTGGTGACCGATTGCAAGCAGGGAGTACGTGGCTCTGCAGCGGACCAACTTGTGACACCTTCACAGCTTGCAGACAGGCCTCTTGCCACCTCCTCTCCTTCTGCTACATCTTCTTCAATGTCGTCATCCTCCTCCTCCTTGGCTGGTGCTGCGATCTCCTCTCCAGCTACACAGCCCCAGCTCCCCAGGGCCTATGCTGCATGCCAGGTACGACGGTGTCACGCCATCTTATATATGTCTTGCCACAAAGCGGAGAGTCACACTGGACCAACTCTCCCGGCTGCTCTTAACAAACAGGTGGATCACTGGCTGACCCCGCACCAACTGGAGATCGGCAACATGGTGTGTGACCACGGCAGCAATCTCCTTTCCGCTTTGAATTTGGGAAAGCTGACACATGTACCCTGCATGGCACATGTGCTGAATCTAGTCATTCAAAGATTTGTGTCAAAGTACCCAGGCTTAGAGGACGTCCTGAAGCAGGCCAGGAAGTTGTGTGGGCATTTCAGGCGGTCTTACATGGCCATGGCACGCAGGGGCGGATCTGAGTAATAAAGAGCCTATGGCAAACTCTAAAAATGCGCCCCCCCCCCCCCAGTCAGAGGCCCTTTCCCCTCTAAATCCCCCCATTCCCCTTTACAGCCCCCTCTCCCTCTAAAAACAGCATCCTTTTTTCGCCTACATGTTTTATGGTTGCCTGGGGAGGAAATTTGGAGGGGAATAAAGGAACAGACGGATTTGTGGCTGGCACCGCAGGACCTAAAACCGGGCATGGTTGTGTGTGATAATGGGAGTAATCTCATTCGCGCTTTAAGGTTGGCTAAGCTGACACACATCCCTTGCCTGGCGCACGTGATGAGCCTAATAGTTCAGCGGTTCCTGAGGACATACCCAGGCGTGGCCGATCTTCTGTTGAAGGTGCGACGAGTGGTCAAACATTGTAGAAATTCCAGTACTGCTTCGGGGGCACTCGCCAAGATGCAGGAGCGCTTCAATCTCCCCCACCATCGCTTGCTGTGTGATGTCCCTACGCGCTGGAATTCTACGCTGCACATGGTAGCCCGCTTTTGCGAGCAGAAGAGTGCAGTGGTCCAGTACATGACGGCGCAGTACCGAGGCGCATCCGGACAGCTGCCAAGCTTCTGTGGATCCAATTGGGCCAACATGTTGGACCTCTGCCAAGTCCTCCAAAATTTTGAGCAATCCACGTTGCTTGTGAGCAGTGACAACTCTTCAGTCAGCATTACCATACCACTGGCTACAGGCCACCTCTTATTAATGAAGCTGCAGAACTGCGATTGCTACAGCAGATTGAAAAAGCTGCAGGTAAAAATGAGGTCATAATTATGGGCGACTTCAACTTTCCAGACATTGACTGGAGTATTGAGGCTACCCATTCTGGTAAAAGCAGCAGATTTCTGGCAGCACTACAGGACAATTACTTGACTCAAATGGTAACTGAACCAACTAGGGGGAATGCGTTACTGGATCTGATCATTTCTAATAGACCAGATAATGTATCAAATGTGCAGGTTCAAGAACATTTGGGAAATAGTGATCACAACATGATAACGTTTGATCTGGTGACTGATAGGCCACGGGGCAGCGGGACCACCAAAACTATGAATTTTAGAAAAGCAAAGTTCACTCGAATTAGGCAGGCACTAAGTTTGGTGAACTGGGATAATGTACTACAAGGGGAAGACACTGAAGGGAAATGGCAAGCTTTTAAACTTATACTCAGTCAATACTGTAGTATGTATATCCCATATGGAAACAAAATGTCTAGGAATAAAAAAGGCCTCTATGGATGAATAGAAAGGTTAAAGATAAAATGAAGAGGAAAAAGAATTCCTATAAGGTCTTAAAACAGGAGGGGACCGAGGCTGCACTAAGCAATTATAAGGAGTGCAATAAAAATTGTAAAAAAGAAATTAGGCAGGCAAAGATTGAAGCTGAAAAACAATTCGCTAAGGATATCAAATCTAACCCAAAAAAGTTTTACAAGTACATTAACTCTAAAAAAAGAAAGGTTGACTGTATAGGACTCCTAAAGGATGAGGATGGGAACTCAATGGTGGATGACCAAGGTAAGGCAGAGTTATTAAATGCTTTCTTTGCTTCTGTCTTCACAAAAGAAAACTACAGAGGCGGAAGAGTCTCAATCTTCTAACTGTAATAGTAAATACTTAACGCAGGAAGAAGTGAAGGCAAGACTAAATAAATTAAAAATAGACAAGGCACCTGGCCCGGATGGCATGCATCCTCGGGTCCTAAGGGAATTAAGTTCAGTTATAGATAAACCCCTTTATCTTATCTTTTGTGACTCTCTTGCAACTGGCAGAGTCCCAGTGGATTGGCGTACAGCCCACGTTTTCCCATTATTTAAGAAGGGCAAAAAATCTGATCCAGGAAATTATAGACCTGTAAGTTTAACATCAGTTGTATGCAAACTATTTGAGGGGTTACTAAGAGATACTATGCATGACTTCATAGTAGAAAATAATCTTATTTCTCAGCATCAACATGGGTTTACTAAAGACAGGTCCTGTTTGACTAACATGCACAGCTTTTATGAGGTAGTGAATGCTAATATGGATATTGGGAATGCTGTAGATGTGATATACTTGGACTTTGCAAAGGCCTTCGACACTGTTCCCCACAAAAGTCTGGTGCAAAAGTTGAGGATGCAAGGACTGGGGAAGAGTCTGTGTTCATGGATAGGGAACTGGCTAATGGACAGAAAACAAAGAGCTGTGGTCAATGGATCGTACTCAAAATGGGAGACTGTTAGCAGTGGGGTCCCACAGGGGTCTGTTCTGGGTCCAGTGCTCTTCAATTTATTTATTAATGACCTAGTAGATGCAGTAGTGAGCAATGTTGCTATTTTTGCAGATGATACAAAATTGTGCAGAATCATCAACTCTCAGGAAGATAGTGTCATATTGCAACAGGATCTGGATAGGATGGCTATATGGGCACATACATGGCAGATAAAATTCAATGTTGACAAATGTAAGGTCATGCATTTTGGACGTACTAATGGTCTAGCACCATACAAAATAAATGGGATACAGTTGGGGACATCAAACTTGGAGAAGAACTTAGGAGTACTCATTGACAACAAGTTAAATAATCGTACTCAATGCCAAGCAGCTGCAGCTAAAACTAACAAAATTTTGGATGCATTAAAAGGGAAATAAAAACTCGAGATGCTAGCATAATATTGCCCCTGTTTAACTCTCTAGTAAGGCCACATCTGGAATATGGAATTCAGTTCTGGGCACCACATTACAAAAAAGATATTGCAGTTTTAGAGCAGGTGCAGAGACGAGCAACAAAATTGATGCGTGGGATGGAAGGTCTCACTTATCGAGAAAGGTTAGATAAACTGGGTTTATTTAGTCTAGAGAAAAGACACCTTAGAGGGGATCTAATTAACATGTATAAATACATCAGAGGG